>NC_140582.1:715170593-715252023 GCF_964204655.1 Triturus cristatus | reverse complement strand
GGGAACTGTAATAGATGTCCAGCCTCCACCTGCACTTACCGGTGCTTGGTCCCTTAACATTCCTCACTGTCCATTGCTGATATATTTATGGGGGGCACAATGATTTCTGATTAAAAGGCCCCTTTTCCGGACGAATCTGGAGTGCACTTTTATCATGGTTGGGCTCCAGGCCTGACCGTCCGTGCAGAGACTTAAAACCATATGTTTTGGAAACATTTCCTCAACAGTGTTATAATATGCTGTGAGGATATTATATGGTGTGGTTGTGTGACCCCACCTTGTAATACACTACCAACACCTTTAAGACCAGTCAGGTTTCGTTTGTTAAAACTAAGCTCAACCCTGGGTCTGAGCAGTAAGGCTTACACAAAGGAACAAATATAAAGAATTTGAACTGCACTAAAACAATTGATGAAGAGAAAAACTCAACACTCAAGAAATCCAACACCAGATCATAAAAATAGACTGTATTTTTATGAATGTTTGGGCACCAAAATAAAAAAGGTCCACTGGAGGGTTCCAGATATATAGATTTTAGAAGAGACAATAAATCAGGACATTTTTTACTGACCCACAAACAATCAATTGCAAATTCAATGACTCTGACACTAGAAACTGTTTCAAGAAAAACTTTAACAAGTTGGGATGTGGAACCAACTCTGGAAGGGGACTAGTCAAGGACACCAACAAGGTTCCAAAGAACTAGTTCCCTCCTCAAGAAGAACAGTCATCAGTACAGTTCCAGCATCAATGGCCCCTTGCTGTTGATATTTTTGGAGTGGTCCTGATGCGAGGGACAGAGGAAGATGCTCAAGGATGCTGAAGATGCTGTGCAGTTGACAGGGGCTTCCTGGGACTCCTCCTCGGTCCACAGTCTTGGTGAGGTGATTCTGACCACAGGGACGACGTTCCTCAAAGTCCTCTCAAGGGTCAGCAGAAGTGAAATAAAATTAAAATAACATTTCTAGAGCACAACTACTACCTGGGGGTATCTAGGCGCTAAGCCGGCCAAGAGAAACAGCATATAATGAAAGCAAGAGGATAAGAACTACTTATTGAATAACCAGGGATTTAGTCTTTTCCTAAATTCCAGTAGGTTTGATTTATTCTTGAGTTCTAGGGGGAACAGGTTCCACAGCGGGTTCCACAACCTTGCTGTGCAGGCTACGAAACTCTTCCCACCCCATGTGGCTCTTTTGAATTTGGGGACTGTAAGATTTCCACTGAAGGGAGAGTGAAGAGGTCATATTGGAGTGTATCGTTGAAAGCGTTGTGCCAGATAAGCTAGGCAAATGCTGTGTAGGGCCATGAAGGCTATGCAGAGGGCCTTGAACTGAATACGCTTTCCTCTAGATAGCCAGTATAACTTAACCAAAGCTTGAGACGTGGCTTTGTGTCTGTAAATTCCCAGCAGTAGTCGTGCTACCGTATTTTTGGAGCTTCTGTAGCTTGTTTAAGAAGCGTTTTTGAATGTTGGTGAGCAATACATTACAGTAATCCAATTTGGAGGTGATAAGAGCCGTGACTATTGTTTTTTGGAAGGTCAGTGGGATATAGGGCAAACCCTTTCTAAGAAGTTTCAGAATGCAAAAACATGAAGATGTCATGTGAATTATCTCACCTTCAAAAGATAGTTTAGTATTTAAGATCACCCCTTAGTTTTTTACCTTAGCACTTGGGATGGGAAGCGTACAGAGTTCTTGAGGCCACCAGTTGGGAGACCAAAAGGAGGGATTGTTGCCTATGCCTAATAACAGGACCTCAGTTTTTGAGCAGTTTTATTTGAGGCAATTGTCCTGCATCCAATTGCCTATATGAATCATGCAGTCATGAAATTTCACTGCAGTGGCTTCTGGGTTCCCAACTACCGACAGAACGATCTAGGTATCGTCGTCGTCGTAGGAGATCAAAGCAAAGCCATGGTATTTAATCAAAGTTGCTAGCGGGGTGACATATAGATTAAAAAGGGTGGGGCTCAAAGAGGACCCCTACAGCACCCTACATGGCAGAGAGAAAGATGGTGACTTGCAATCTCTTAAGGTCACTGTTTTGAACTCAATCAGTTAGAATAGATGTTGAGAAATTCAGGGCTTTATAGTATGTCTTATTTCTTCAGTGGTGGTGATTAATGCAAGCTCTGGTCTATGATGACTGTGAAACCCAAACTGAGTAGGACCAGAATCTGATTAGTATTTATAAAGATTGCCATTTCCTGATTGACAGCCTTTTCAACGACTTTGGCCGGGAATGGTAGACGAGAGATCGGCCTATAGTTGATAAGCAACTGGACTACCAGTTGCCCAGCACAGTGGAATCGGCCGTTTCCTTCTTTTGGCAATATCTGTCCTTCTGGGCGATCTAGCTGCACTCCGACAGCTGTCCTGGGTCCAGCAGACTCGGGTGTAACTTTTGAGTGTGTAGTCCTGGTTTCTTAGGCTGCACAGGGGCAAGAAGCAACGATTTGGGGATCTCTGCTTCCAACTCCGCAGGCAGGCTTCTTCAGCTTTTGTGTCCCTGTGCTGTGAACAGGAAGTCAGCCAACTGACTCTTGGAGTTTCTGCTTCTAGCTGGGTTCAGTGAGACACCTTCTCCAAGAGCAGGACACACAACGCAGGCACAGTGTTTTCCTATGCTAGCCCAAGGAGGAGCAGGTTTAGTCCAACTCCGGTGCAGCCTCTACTTTGTCTGTTCCCAGGTCAGCAGGGCAATCCTTCTTCAGTATACTTCTCAAGTCAAGGGAGATCAGACTTCTGTGTGCTAGTGGTGCCCCCTTTACACCTAGGAAATGCCCTCAGGGAAGGTCCTAGTCACTCGCCAATGGGCTACTAGGTTTCCTTCCACTTGTTGACAATTTCCTGTGACGTGCAACATCTAGCTATCCCAGAGTTCTCTATTCTGCCCACTCCCAAGATGTCGGGACCCATCTCCTAGTGTGTGAAGATCGGTAGTTCACCCTACATGTGTATCTACCTATGGGCTACATACCCATGAAAAACCGGTCCATCCAGTGTTTCCCTCTCTCTGTCCCCGACGCCAACCTGTCTGCCCGAACAAAAGAGCAGTCCCTCTCTTAGTTTGTTACCATTTACTCTTCAAAGACCGTTTTCACCTTTGAAACTCGCCTTTTCAACCAACACCACGGTTGGCCTGCTGCCAGGAGGAGGTAACACCTTCTTCAGTGGCAGGCCTCTATTCTTACCTATCCTGGGAGATGTTTACACTTCTCCCCAGGGTGGGAGAAGGTATTCTCATGACCATCCTCAGCAAATGGCCACTGGGAAACTGGAAAACAGAGTGCCAACTTTCTAAAAGTTGCATGTAGCAACAAGTTACTCTAATTTCAACTTGGGCATCAAGTCTGGCTTAATGTAACAAGTTGTTTGATACCTTGAAGTACCAACTTTGGTAGTCCCATTCAAAAGTTAGCACAGCTGAGGTGTCAGCGTGTACCGCTGGGGCTACCAGTCTCTCTCCCAGTACAAACAACAATTGCACGTTTTTACTGCTAGAGCATGATAAATGCATGTTCTACTTCTCTAATATGCTGCATCCTGACTTAGGACTCAATAGGCCTGCTGTGGGGGTGACTTACATGTATTTAAAAAGGTAGTTTGAGCTGTGCCTTTGAATTACAAAGTCGAGTTAGTAGTCTTAAACTGCCCTTCCACCTTGTTGTGGCCGACTGTGAGTTACATTTTTCCTTGCCCCACTCAGGGTGGCACAGTCCCTGTGAAGACACTCTATCTTACAGGCCCAGGGTACCCCTGGTACTATATAGTAGGGACTTCAAAGTAAGTTAGTGTGTGTCAATTGGGCATTAGCCAATCATACATAAACGTTTAAGGGTTAGGAAACTGGCACTGGGGTCTGGTTAACAGGCCTCAGTGCTCTCTGAATCGAAAAACCAGCAGCATCTGTCCAAACTTTGGGGGTGACAATACAAAAATGGCCTTTCCTTACACATGCTTTTAAACCTATACATGGAATTGTTATATTTGCATACAGCTAAAGGGCTGAAGAGGGGCAAGTTTGACTAATAACATTAGGAAAGGAAAGCTATGCCCCTGTGTGATTATGAATAATAACATTGATCGCAACGATCCTTTAACTGTTTAAATTTGACCCTTCTAATTGTTTATGACACTGTTTTTTTTTTTTTTAAACAATTTTTATTATTTTGAAATACAACAGTACAAAGCATTCGAATTCGTGTACACAGTAATGCCACAGCAGAAAACCTTTGCGCAATGGTCACTATACCCCACCCCTCTGCAGGACTGCTACGCATTGTTCTAGGCTTGACAGCCACACCCCAAGAGTATGTCTCAAAGCCTCTCGCTTCAGTCTGAGTCCGAGGCCTCGTCATCTTGCAGTGGTGGTGGTTCGCATATGTCCCCTCTATATTTATTCCATGGCCCCCACACTTTATCCCATTTTCGGGGGCACCCCCGCCTGATAAACACTGATCGCTCAGCCAGCATAGCTCTGTCCATGTCCCCTCTCCAGACAGACAACAAAGGTAGCTCCCCCGTACCCCATTTTTGGGCTATGTTCCGCTTGGCTAGCACAATCCCCAGCGTAGCCCAGCTCTGAGCCTGGCGGCTAAGGTCATTGGGTTCCCACACATTTAGCAAGCATCGCCTAGGCTCTGGTACCAGCGAGACTCCCCCCGCCTGGGACAGTGTCCTCATCACCCGCCTCCAGTATTCTTGGATCTTGGGGCACTCCCATATGGTGTGAAAGAAGGTACCCTCCTGCCCGCAGCCGCGTAGGCAGAATGGGTGTGGTGCCCTAACTATTCTGTGCAGGGTGTGTCTAGTGTAATATGAGCGGTGGAGGATCCGTAGCTGCACCAACCTAAGCCTGGAGGGGATCCCCGCCTCCCGTGGCGACGCCAATGCATCCCGCCAGTCCGGATCGTCAAACTCCCCCACATCGCTGGACCATTTCTCACGCAAGGGTCCCATAGGGTCCGGCAGGTTATTTATGAGCTTACGGTATGTAAGGGAGGTAGCCTTTTTGTACATGTAATCTGTTAGCAATCTATCCTCCATGGGTGACGCTTCCGGAACAGCAGCGCCGGGGTCTATGGTTGACAGCAAGGCATGCTTAATTTGCGTGTAGCGGAACCATTCCGTGGACGCCAGCTGATATTGTTGTCGCCCACCGTAGATATTCCGATATCGTCCCATTTATCGAAGCCCTTGCAGCCCCTAAGCCTCCCAAGCCGCTTCGTGTCCCACAAGGGCGTGAGCCGAGTCAAGACTCCTCTAAACCCCAGCCTAGCCTGGGCCGCGTGCCATATGGCCACAGTCTGCCTCAGGGGGCCGAACAATTCTGGGGTCAGCCTCCCGTCGTACAAGGGCGCTAACATACCCCGCGTTCCTAGTATATCCCTGTCCGCCTTGAAGGCGGGGTCAGAGTGTGGGACATGGAGCCATTGGTTGACAACCTTCAACTGCGCTGCCCAGTAATAAAGCTGGATGTCGGGAAGCGCTATCCCTCCGTCGTACCAACCGCGGGTCAGTTTGGACTGTGCAATACGCGCCGGCCCGTTATTCCACAGGAGACAAGTCTCCTGTGCCGCGACCGAGCGAAAGTACGCCGGCGGTATTGGGTACGGCGTGTTTTCCAGCACGTATACGAAACGGGGCAAGGCCATCATTTTATGACACTGTTTTAACAAGGGTATATACCAAACGCACTCATTTGTGCCACTTAAAATCATAGCAAGAACATTTTTTACCGACATTATGCAGTACGGTTTCTAACCCAGTATATCTTCTTATATTTTTCTGTTATTACTACCTGACTTGCAATGATTTCTGACTAGGTAAAACGAACGACACTGTGTCATCCAGGGTTTCTTACTTTATATACCTGTTTAGTGTTATCATTTTACTATGTATTAGTTTTAAATTCCAATGATAATTTTTTCTACCACAAGCTCTTCAGCTTATATGAGATCAAAACTACACCCATTGTTTGTGCTGATTTACTACAACCAAGTATTTTTCTTTTTTGGAGGGGAGTTTACTGCTTCAAGTATATACTCTGCACATATGATCCATTTGCTTCACTTTATATTTTGGACATATTTTCAGTTTTGAGCCCATTTACTCATTTTTTTGTTTCCATAAATGTTTAAAACCTAATGGTAAGCTGTGGGCTGGTTGTAAGCCCACTGAATTGTAAACAATATGTCTTGTAGCACAGCGCATGCTCTGTATAGGTGAGACTGATCCAGCGACTTACAGCAACAGGTACACCAATACCATATACTCACCTGGGCCCATAAACACATACGCACACAGAGTCTGGTAAAACCGCTGGAGTCAAAGTTTATGTTTTCAAATTCAAAGATTAGTTACCTCTTATTCCTAACTAACCTTTCACAGATAAAAAAGTTATTTCCTCTGGTCGGTGGACCATTAGTTGAACTAGTTGATGGTGAAATGACATTAATTAATCGTTTTCTTGCAATTAAATAACCACAGACTCAGGGAAAAATTTTAAATCTTTATCTAAATTAATTGCATGTGAACCATTTCAAAGTACAGTACAGTCTCCGACACTCATAGGAGAGTAGATTCAATTAATCAATCATCAAACACATACTTTATACATTGCAATGACTTATGCTCAGAAAGGAGAGGACAGAGAGAAAAGAACATCTACAAACTCACAAAGTTATAGTTACCAAGGATGGTCTGAAGACCAACCCCCTGGCCAAAGGGCTGGTAAGGGTCCCCCGGGATAGATCAGGCGACAAAGGCTTCAGGATAGGATTCAGGACAGGATAGATGTCCTCTTTAACACCCCTCTCTGACACTCTCTTCCTCCTTGAGATTCTTCAGCAATCTCCTAAATCAATTAATTTAAGATAAATGGTTCTGCATTCGATTCTTCATCAGCATCTCTCGTTACTCCGACAGCATCCTGAGCTCTGCAGCATTTATTCTGGCTAACTAACTAAGACTACCTCAATTCTATCCTTCGATATTCATGTACCACCCATTAAAGTTTCAATATCGCAAAAATACTAATTCTGATTGGACAGGCAAGGGGGGGGGAGATCATCACACCATGCTTATGTGTCATCATAGTCTATCAACCCATTGTTCATAAATCCAACCCCTTAATTTTTATTCAAAAACTTTATTCCCACCCGTATTCACATCTTATTAGAAACAATTTGGGGTTTTTTGTCGTGAAAATCTATTCATCCAGAGGTCTTCAGTGCTTGTTCCCAGGGTATGTAACTTTTGTGTCCTTGGACCGCATTCAAGTGCATCGTCATTCTTCCGTCTCACTTTTAACAGGCATGGGCGGGGGTCACATGTTTAACAAACTCTAGACACACACAAGAGGCCCAAATGCACACTAATAAGAAAGACACAACAAATTTTATTTAAAAAAATAAATGGTTTCACTGTACACCGCCCATCTCTACTCTAACCCCTTTAATTTATTAATACTTTTCCCGCATTAGCATTAGTATAATAGCTCGATTTAGTTTCAGCTAAGCAGATGCAATGCACGCGAGTCTTTAAGACTCCATGTTAGTATCTTCTGCTCATGCGCAAGAATTTCCCTCCAAGCGACAGCTCGTCATACTGCGTAGATGCAGTTGAAGCATGCGCAATAGGGATTTCCCATTTGCACCATTTTAGAAATTCGTTTGCGTTACTCATGTTAGCAAACACATAGTCATGCTTCTCTATCCCTTATTTGATGTGGTGCGCATTTGTTTTACACAATACGTAATTAATACCATGTTAGGAAGTTAAATGAGAGGATTGCTTCCGAGCAAGTCTCTTTTCTACGAGTCCTTGCTACATCAATCCCCTCTCTGATGGCATTGTGAGTCATCACAAAATTACCCAATCAGATGCCAACTTTAGCATATCTCATTTTCTTTTTCTCCCTCTTCGTTCTTGTTCTCATCTTGGTTTTTCAAATCGTTCATTCTTTTATATAACGTCTCTTTCATTTCCTCCAGCTGAGTTTCTTCATATTTTCTTTTCTTTCCCTTTCCATTTAATTCATATTTTCTTCCCTTCCCTTTGTTTCTGCAACGTTTACACCATATTATTATTGTTAAAACTGTTATTTTTATACCTACTAATGGAAAAACTATTTGACCTAAAATACCTTTCTCTGTATTAGTAAACCAAGTCCCTATTGAAGAAATACTTTTTGTTAGTCTTTCCCATACACTGTCAACCTCCAGTGGTTTCAAATCATCTTGAAGTTTTGTAATATTCTGTATATACCCTCTGATTTCTCAGCTTTTATCAGGTATGTAAGTGCAACAATGTTGCACTTTAAGCATTTTACAGACTCCGCCTTCCTTTGCCAATTATATATCAAGCGCAAGTCAATTTTGTAAAACCATAGACCTAATTGCAACTATTTCTGTATTAATCACCAAGAAACCCCCAGCAGTATCAGTCGAGAGACGATCAACTACTGTTGACAATTGACAGATTCTATGTGAATTTAGAATGAATCTCACTGAAGGTATCAATGCCCAAATATGTCACCTATTATTTCTGAAAAACTAGCTCTCTTTCTTCGTGTTAGTTCATTAGTGTTTTCATTGCTTCCAGTGATTCTTTTTACGTGGTATATTTTTGGAAATACAATCCCAAAGTAGCAGCTTCCGTACCACGGTGCAGGCAGCTTGTAGTAAGCATTATTCCCAAACACATAGTAAATCCCAGGAAATACTGGATCAGTTCCCCCTCTTAGTCCCCAACCTCCCAGAATCAGGAAGTTATGTTCACATTCACTGAAACCAATACATATGTTATTATAGTCTGTCTTTAATCTATGGAGTCATGTTTTCCCTTTCTTCACAAACTCTAGGGACATCGCAGCACGAGCTTTGCCAGCTGTATAAATTCTCTCTTTCTCATCCCATAGTGGAATATGGGTTTTCTGTTCAGCAGCATTTCTTTGGAAATCCTGTCTCCTTTCTTCAACTAAATTCAAAAACACCTTCTCTTCTTCACGTAATGTGCATGTTAAATTATTTTTGTGTGCCTTTTCTATATCTATTGACTTCATTGTTAAGAACAATTCACCCATAAACTGTGCGTCTGGACTACTAAGCACTGGATTCATATTCTTTCGAATAGCAATTTCTGAAAAGACTACATCTAAATTTGAATAATAATATTAACGTTTTCCTGTTCTATAGAATAGACTTGTCAGTACACTACATGAAATACCATATGTTAAAGGTAAATGATGGTATGTGACAGGAAGCTGGTAATTTCATACAAACATAACAATCACTAATCTCCATTGTATCTACATACTGAAACAACAACTTTGTAAAGACATTTAAAGATGTGTCATTATCTGATACTGTGGGATGTAAATCTCTCTCATCTGCTGCTTCTAATTCTACTCTATCTCCTTTTATGGTAGCTATCTTTTCATTAGTATCTGTATCGTATCTGTTATCATGAGATAAGGAACTGCTACTGTTAGAAATAGCCATACTGTAACCACTAATACAATGCTACATATGCAAACTCTACAGCACTTCTGAGTGCAACTTTGTTTTGGTCTTTCAGCAACCCTGTCGTTAGCCATTTTAGTCTAAGAAGATTCCTCTTCTTTTCTTTTCTTCACTTGTAAATTCCAACTTTTTGTTCTCAAGGAGGCCTCACTTTCCTTTCATCAATCTGTGCAACATTTACTTCTTCGTCTGTCTCTTCATTCAAATTTTCAAATTCTTCTAGTATTACGTAGGTCCACTCAGGACCCCTCAATTTATTATTCAAGATTCTCAGCCTTGGACTTCTCCAAGTGTTTTTCACAATCGACTGCTTAGACTGAGTTTGACTAGTAACTTCATTCACTTGTTCAGGATTTTCATTTGTTTTTCTCAAATAGTATTTTAGTCTTTTGACTCCACCTGGCCAGTTATCACCTTTTCTGACCCTTTTAACTGCACTTTCACCTTCTTTGTCTTGCTCAAGAGCTCTTTTATTTTCGTTATGTTGTGGCACAATCCGTTCTTCCTCTTCTTCAGAGTCACTCTCTATCTGTTCTTGTTCAGGTCTTGTTATTGTGGCTTCATCTGCCTGAACTTGGTCTTCTTCCTCTATCTGTTCCTGTTCGGGTCTTATTTCAGATTGATCTTCTTCCGCCCGAACTTGTTCTTCTTCTCCTACCTGATCCTGTTCAGTTCTTGCAATTGGTTCTTCTGCTGTCTGAACATATTCTTCTATACCTGTCTGGCCCTGCTCAGGTCTTTTGGTGGGTCTGCTTGCCTGAGTATGTTCTTCTTTCCCTGTCTTGTCCTGCTCAGGGTCTCGAGTAGCTCTGTTCACCTTTTCCTGAGCTTGTTCTTCTACACCTATTTGGTCCTTACTAGGTTATTGCCTTTCTAACCTTGTTCTGCTTCTTGTTTGAATAACAACTTCAGGTATGTCAAGCACTGGTATCCAGCCATCTTGACTTGTGCTCAGTTGCTCCTCTTCTGCCGCTCTAGAATTTGTCACTCTAGATTCTTCGATTTCACAACCTTTAGCAGCCTCAACTGTTTCAGTCAGTTGCAGTGTTTTCACAATGGGGCCTGGAACTCTTTTTGTGTGACTTGCATGAATCCAATTGGGTAAGCCTGCACACTTCACTGCTGTAGTTGTGACCAATATGACTTGACGTGGGTCACCCCACCTGGGTGTTAGGCATGACTTTCTGGTGTGTTTCTTCACTACCAACCAACCTCCAGGATTCAAATCATGCCCTTGTGCTGGCTGCCTGGCAACTGTATCTTCTCCAATCTGGTGAGAGACAGAACGCACTCGGTCAGCCAACCCTTTGCAGTAGTCCAATACCAGATCATCAGTTATATTTAGCAATTTTATATCCAGGTATAAATGCTTGTCTCATTGCCCTTCCCATGAATATCTCATGGGGACTCAATCCTGTTTTCCTGTCAGGAATACTTCGGAGTCCCATCAACACAAAAGGCAATGCATATGGCTAACTCAGTGATGTGGATGCACACACCTTCGCCAGTCTTGACTTGATTGTGCCATTCAATTGCTCCACCACTCCAGAAGCCTCTGGGCGGTATGCACAGTGCAGTTTTTGTTCAATTTTGAATGCTTCACAGATTAATCAAATTATTTCATTATTAAAATGAGGTTCTCCATCTGATTCCAAAGTAACTGGAAACCCAAAACGAGGAATCAACTCCCTCAACAACAATTTAGCAACTGTAAGACTGTCGTTTCTCCTAGTGGGGTATGTCTCCACCTATCGTGAAAACAAACACTCTGTGATAAGGATGTACTTCATTCCATTGCTTGGAGGTAACTCTATGAAAAAGCTGTAGCCTTTTGAATGGTCCCTTAGCTTTTCCAATTTTTCCCCAACTGACTACTGTCTTCCTGCCTGGATTTATTTGCTGACAAATTAAGCATCTCTAGCAAAGACTCTCTGTGACTACCCTGAACCTTGGGTTATACCAATTTTGTCTAAATAGTCTGATCATAGCATCCCTGCCTATATGATACATTCTTGCCATTTGAGAGAGTAAGCAGTCTGGCATGACTGGTCTGCCATCAGGGTACACCCATACATCATCCTCTGCCCTCCTTTCACAACCTGATTTTATCCAATTTTCCTTTTCGCTTACCTCCACCTCATCCTGCAACTGTCTCACCACATCCTATGTTTTTGTAGCTGAGAATAACATAAGTTGGCAGCTGATTTCACTTGTTTCAATTTTTCTGTTCAATGATACATTATTTCTCACACAATATTGAGCAATCTGGTCAGCATATCGGTTACCTGCCGTCACATAGTCATTTCCTGACTGGTGAGCAGCACACTTGACCACTGCCATTTCCTTTGACAATTGTATTGCTTCCAACAGTTCTTTCACATTTTTGCCATTTCTGATGGGAGATCCCGAAGAGGTCAGAAATCCCCTCTATATCCATAACTGGCCGAAGTCATGCACAACCCTGTAACCATATTGACTGTCCGTTAATATGGTTATTCTCCAATTTTTCCCAATTTTGCATGCCTTTGTTAAGGCCACCAATTCGGCTACTTGTGCAGACTTGACTCCCGGTAAACAGGATGCTTCAACAACCCAGATACCTTGCATATAACGTATGCTGCACTGAGTTCTCCTCCCTCCATTCTCAGGCAGGAGCCATCTACAAATAGCTCATGATCTTGCCCTTTCAGGGGCTCCTCTTTTATATCAGGGCGGGGCTTAGTACACATCTCAGTCACATCTAAGCAATCATGATCTACTTCGTCTTTTACTTCTTCACAACGTGGATCTGGTAATAATGTGGCAGGGTTTACCATTGTACATCTAATCTCTGTCACATTTTCTGCTCCAAGAATTACTCTTTCATATTTAGTCATGCTGTGTTTGAGTATTTGTTAAAAGAATCTCGACTGAATGTGCAACATAAACCTTAACTGGATGTCCCATCACGATTGACTCACTTTGCTCCAGACTCATACAGGTAGCAGCTACTGCTTTTAAGCAGCCAGGTAAAGCTGAAGCCACAGGATCCAAAGTAGCTGAAAAATATGCTACTGGACGTCGGCTTAATCCATGTCTCTGGGTCAAAACTGAAAGCGCACAACTCTCTCACAACAGAATAGTGCAAATTCCTTTGTATAATCAGGCATACCTAAAGCAGGGGCCTCGAACAGACAATTTCGTAATTTTACAAATGCTTCCACACTTTCATCATTTCAAACAATCGGATCCTTCGCTCTTTTTCGTGTCACCTGAATCAAAGGCTTCGCTAGCAGGGAAAATCCTACAACCCACTGTCGGCAGTACCCAACCACTCAGAGAAACATTGTTATCTCTCTTTCCGTCTGCGATAACTGCATTTGCTTGATTATTTTAATTCTCTCAGGGGTCACTTTTCTCACTCCCCTTTCTATTTTGTGGCTCAAATATTTGACTCCTGTCTGACAAAATTGTAATTTCTCTGGAGACACTTTGTGTCCTCCGTCAGCCAAATGGTTCAGCAACGTAATTGAATCAGTAACCCAATCTTCTCGTGATTTCGATGCCACTAATAAGTCATCGATATATTGCACTAGGACTGAATTTCTGGGCATAACTAATTTCTCTAGACACTTTTTCAGTATTTGATGAAAAAAATGAGGGACTTGCTGTATACCCTTAAGGAACTTGGCACCATGCCAAGATACGGTCTTCAAATTTAAAAGAAAAAAGATACTGGCTCTCTGGATGCAAAGGAATAGAGAAAAAGGCTTGGCACAAATCAATTACTGTAAACCAACCTGCATTCCAAGGTATCTGATAAAGAATCACTGCTGGATTTGGCACTACAGGACAACAAGACACTACAATTTTATAGATTTTTCTCAAATCCTGCACTATTCTGTATTTTCCTCTAGGCTTTTTAAGTCCAATTTTAGGCGAATTACAAGGACTACTCATTATTTCTTTTAATATGCGCTGTTTAATCATTCGATCAATTTCTGAAGCTACTCCTGCTTTCACCTCTGGACTCATTTTGTATTGTCTGGTATTGGGATAAACTGCACCTTCTTTCACTATCACCTTCACTGGGTCGACATTTGACATTAGCTCTATTTATTTTCCAGTGAAATCCCATACTTTTGGGTTCACAGTTGTTTTCAGTTCTTCTGGTAAATCATTTTTTGTCATTAAAAAATACATTTCATCTAGCTCTCTGCCTTGTTTATAGCAAGCATTATCTTATATACAATATCTTCATCAGGTGTTTGAAAAGCAGCACCATCCGGTGTGTAATAGATTGTGCAATTCATTTTGCACAACAGATCCCTTCCTAAAAGATTTACTGGACTAGAATCACAAACTACGAATCTATGCATTTCAGATGTGCACTTCCATTGGTTCTGTGATTGGGGTCCTAATCTGTTGATTTTACACTCCGACAACTTGGATCGCTTCTCCCGAGAGGGGCAGGTTTGGGATGTCTGCTGTTCTCACAGTAGAACGGGTAGCACCAGTATCCAACAGAAAAGTGATCTCATTGCCTTCCACTTTCCCATCAATAAATGGACCTGACTGATCTACCGGCAAGGATGCGCCAAGTACGCACTCCTCTTCCTCCCCCCCCTCAGGTACCATCATTGCATGTGATTAACTTCATCATCATTATTCTGTAAAAGGTATTGTGAAATCACAGAATTTTTCATACCACTTCCTCCTTGAAATCCGGCATCCGCACTGTACTTTGGCTGGCTCACAAAATTTGGCATAGGGGCTGGTGGCACCTGACACTGTTGATTAACTACCTGCTGCGGCTGATTCATAAGGACCTCATTCTGCGTCTGTGGATTTAAATTTTGGCTTGGCCCATTATTATTCTGAATACTCTTACACTCGTTCTTCCAATGTCCAAGCTTTCCGCACCCATGACAAGGAAACTTCTTCTTTGCATCCTCTCTTTTCATTCGTCCTCTTGATTTACCACCATTTGCCGCATGATCACTCCGATTCCTTTCTTTCATCTGACCATCAGTCTGACAATTCAACTTAAGTTTCTGCTGTTCTTCCAATTTCACTTGTGCCCACATCATTTTCTCTTTTAGCTTTCTATTCCTTGCCTCAATATTGTCCCCGCAATACTTTGCATACTTCAAAATCTCATCTATCGTCTTGCTCTGCCAGCACAACATGTGCTGCTGAATCATCTGACTGATCTCCGGTTTCAAACCATACACAAACCGATACACAAAATGTCCCATATCTTTATCACCAATGTTTGCAAAACCACTATACTGCTTAAACACCTGTAGTAACCTTTCATGATATGCATGTACAGACGCATTTGGTTCTTGAGTTGTTCTATCTATCTTTAACCAATCTGTTTCTTTGGGAGGGATTTTCCCTTTCAGGAAAGTAATTAATTGGTGATATTTCTTCATCACATCATCTGAGGGTGCTCCTGTTTTTGAATCTCTTGGATACTCCTTACTTGGCCAATCAACTGTAATCTTACATTCTGTCCATAAATCATCCGGTACCACTATATCAAACAGACCATCCAGATCTTTCAACAGAACCTTTGAAACTTTCACAAACCTATCAACCTGTTTGTACCATTCAACTGGTTTCTCTCTTAATCTAGGGAAATCATGTGTAAATGACAAAATATCTTGTCTGCTTCATGGGACATGAACATATCCACCGCCGGGTACCTCTCTCATGGGACACAATCTTTCTACCTTTTCTGATTCTTTTAACAAATATGCAGAAAACGCTTCCTTCGCCTGTGCTTCCTCCTTCTTTCTTGTCCACCTTGTTCTCCACTTGTCAATGTCTCACCACTTTTGCAAAATATTCATCAACTCCTTTACTTGTAGTTTCTTACCAGACACATTCATATTTTCTAAGTCTTTATCCGTAAACTTCACTCGATATGGTTTCTGTAGCACTTCTCCCTATATCTATTCCCATCACTGAGGCAAGCTCTGTAAATCTTTCATGAAACAATTTTGCATTTCTTGTTATACTTCTACATATCAACAACAACTCTTCCTCAGTGTAATGGTTCAATCTTTCTATTCCCACATTTCCAGCTATCATCTCTTCCAATTCTACCTTCAGTTTGTAAATATCTACAATCTTTGCGGGTGAACTTTGTTTTTCTATTCCCTGTGCCCATCTCTCCAAATCTTCTGGAGTTAACCGCTGTTGAACTTCTTGTTCCTGATGGTACCACAGACCTTCTTTCTTTTGAACTACTGGGTGTAACTCTTTTTAGGGTTTCACTTACCGGTTCTCCTATCGGTAGATCCGTTAATGAAATTACGGGATCGCACTCACTGGCTTGATCATCAGATATTACAATCTCCTTTCTAGGATTACTCAAGGGAGTTGTTTCAGCTTGTGGTTTTGGTCAACTTATTTTGTCGCCATACAATGGAACAACAGGACCTATAGTCACTGGTCTCGTTAATGTTTCAGGGTTTAAACTCAGTCGACCTATTTTCTGTATTAACTACTCTTTTTTTGCTCAACGCTTCTTTTTCCCTGTCTTGAAGCACCCTATTAGCTGATGTATCATGTAAAATTTGTGGAATTAAGGGTGTTCCCATTCCTGGTGCACTCGGGGTGGCTCTACTGGGTCCTTCTTGATACGGTGGAGTTTTTTTAGTTAAAATGTCCTCCAACAATTCATCATCTGATTCACCACATCCTGTCACATTCATATGTTTCGTTTTTTCTTTACACTTGCTACCTGACTGATCCTCAGCCATTAACACTGGATATAATCCTTCTGCCTGTTCCGCTAAACAAAGGATAGAATTTCCGACTTGTTTTGGAGTCTCAGTATTGCTCCTCTTTTACTGCGAGTAAAAACCTCTGTTTACCCTTCATTCAAGCTCAAAAGAACCTGCTACTCCTTCAGTGTTACCTTTACTAGGTGATATAAGACCAAAGTTTCACTAGCGAACCTTTCGCTTTCACTCACACTCACCTTTATACGAAATAGTCCCTAATATAACACTGCCAGCCCTGCATAGCTTCTCAGTGCTATTCCAACAGATGAGTAACCTCTCTGCAGTGTGGCTTCTGTCACCACCCGCTATTCATTCCCTGGGACTTTTCCAGACAACATAAAAAAGGACGCTAACTCTTTTTGTTAAACATAAATCAATAATCAATACTTATCACCAAGCCAGTCAATAATAACCATAACTCTGCTACCAGAAAACTGATCCAGTGGCTTACCAGCAAAAGATACTCCAATACCATATACTCACCTAGGCCCATAAACACATACGCACACACAGTCTGCTAAAAATGCTGGAGTCAAAGATTATTTCTTCAAATTCAAAGATTAGTTACCTCTTATTCCTAACTAACCTTTCACGGATCAAAAAGTTCTTTCCTCTGGTCGATGGACCATTATTTGAACTAGTTGATGGTGAAATGACATTAATTAATCCTTATCTTGCAATGAAATAACCACAGACTCTGGAAAATGTCAAATCTTTATCTAAATTAATTGCATGTGAACCATTTCAAAGTACAGTACAGTCTCCGTCACTCATAGGAGAGAAGATTCAATTAATCAATCATCAAACACATACTTTATACATTGCAATGACTTGAGCTCAGAAAGGAGAGGACAGAGAGAAAAGAACATCTACAAACTGACAAAGTTCTAGTTACCAAGGATGGTCTAAAGACCAACGCCCTGGCCAAAGGGCTGGTAAGGGTCCCCCGGGAAAGATCAGTCGACAAAAGCTTCAGGACAGGGTTCAGGACAGGATAGATGTCCTCTCTAACACCGATGCTTGCGTAGCACCCCTCTCTGACACCCTCTTCCTCCTCGAGATTCTTCCGCGATCGCCTTCTAAATCAATTAATTTAAGATAGATGATTCTGCATTTGATTCTTCATCAGCATCTCTCGTTATTCCGACAGCATCCCGAGCTCTGCAGCATTCAGCAAATCTCCGTCTGACTAGCTAACTAAGACTACCTCAATTATATCCTTCGCTATTCATGTACCACCCATTAAAGTTTCAATATCGCAAAAATACTAATTCTGATTGGACAGGCAAGGGGGGAAGATCGTCACACCATGCTTATGTCGTCTTAGTCTATTAACCCATTGTTCATAAATCCAACCCCTTAATTTTTATTCAAAAACTTTATTCCCGCCCGTATTCACATCTTATTAGAAACAATTGTTTTTATTTGTGGTGAAAATCCATTCATCCAGAGGTCTTCAGTGCTTGTACCCAGGGTATGTAACTTTTGTGTCCTTGGACCGCATTCAAGTGCATCGTCATTCTTCCGGCTCACTTTCAACAGGCATGCACGGGGGTCACACGTTTAACAAACTCTGGACACATACGAGAGGCCCAAATGCGCACTAATAAGAAAGTCAGAAAGACAAACGTTATTTAAGAAAATTAATGGTTTCACTGTATACCACCCATCTCTACTCTAACCCCTTTCATTTATTAATACTTTTCCTGCATTAGCATTAGGCCCTGGACTGGACCACCTCCTTCCTCTCCGGCAGAACTCAAGAGTCCGCCTCCCCCCCGTTCCGATCCCTCAGAGATCATCTGCGGCGTCCCTCAAGGATCTTCCCTCAGCCCGACGCTGTTCAACGTCTACATGGCACCACTAGCACGCATCGCCCGACAGCACGACCTCAACATAATCTCTTGCGCTGACGACACCCAGCTGATCGTCTCCCTCACCAAGGACCCCCTCACTGCCAAATCCAACCTCCACCAGGGAATGAAGGCCACACATGCAACCTGGGAGTCATCCTCGACTCGAAACTCTCCATGACCAAACAAGTCAACGCTGTCTCCTCCACCTGTTTCAACACCCTCCGCATGATCTACAGATGGATCCCGACAAACAAAAGGAAAACAGTCACCCAGGCCCTAGTCAGCAACAGACTCGACTACGGAAACGCCCTCTATGCCAGAGCCTCGTCCCAGCTCATCAACAGACTACAGAGAATCCAGAACACCTCTGCACGCCTGATCCTCGACGTCCCACGCCGCGACCACATCGCCCCCCACCTGAGGAACCTGCACTGGCTCCCCGTCGACAAAAGAATCTCCTTCAAGCTCCTGATCCACGCACACAAGGCATTCCACAAAACCGGCCCAGCCTATCTCAACAGTCGACTCTCCTTCTACGTACCCAACCGGAAACTCTGCTCCGCTGACTACGCCCTGGCCACGGTCCCACGCATCCGGAGAACTACTTCCGGAGGCAGATCCTTCTCCCATTGCGCCGCCAAGACCTGGAACACCCTCCCCCTCTACCTGCGACAAACCGAAGACCTGCTGATCTTCGGGAGACAACTCAAGACCTGGCTCTTCGACCAATAGCAGCAGCTCCCGCCCCCTTCCCCCCCCCCAGCGCCTTGAAACCCTCACGGGTATGTAGTCTGCTTTACAAATTACATGATTGATTGATAGTATAATAGCTCGATTTAGTTTCAGCTAAGTAGATGCCATGCACGCGAGTCTTTAAGACTCCATGTTAGTATCTTCTGCTCATGTGCAAGAATTTCCCTCATTGCGACAGCTCGTCATTCTGCGTAGATGCTGTTGACGCATGCGCAATAAAGATTTCCCGTTTGTTTCAAATTCTGTTTATTGGAATTTTACAGTACCATCATAACATGTTGCATTCATTCCATCGCTTCTGAGCGTCAATCTACCCTCCCAAGAGAGTAACATGGAAAGGAAACTTAAACATACCTAAAAAACGAACATAACTGTGATGTCATGGTGCAAATAATAATAAGGTGATTATGAGGGTTGGGTTACTGGGGTCTCTACTCAGGTGTCCTTCGCACTGCGCGGTTCCCCCATAGCTACATAGTGATTAGATAAGGAACAGGTTGAGGGGCCGAAGCTGAGGGGCGCAGGCCGTCAATGGGAGCCCTTCCGATAGGTAACTCACCAGCGGTGACCAAATATAGTCGAAGCCTTTTCTGGCGTGGTCCACTATATCAGCCATGCTCTCCAACGCCAAAGCCCTCCACAACCTCTCATGCCATTGGGTCAAGGAAGGAGCCTCCTGTTTTTTCCACGCAGCAGCAATTGCCATTTTGGCTGCTCCAAGACAAAGCCACATAACAGACCTATCACCCTGTGTTTTGCGTTTCAAACTTTGGTCTCTTACCCCCAACAAAGCATGTTCCAGAGAGCTGGGAATAGGATAGCCTAGGATAAGTTGAATTTGGGACCGAATTTCCTTCCAGAAAGGCTGTATGGAGGGACAGTCCCACCAGATGTGTCGGAAGTCTCCTAAAAGACCACAACACTTCCGGCACCTATCCGACGAGTTGGAAAAGATCTGAGGGTATAGATACCAATCATATATAATCTTATAGTGTGCCTCCCCGAGGTACATTGAGCGGTTGAATTTCACTATATCCCTATTTAAATGTTCCCATTGCTTGTCCTCTAAGGGGGTATCCAAAAGGATGTTCCCAAAGCGTTTAAAACGTGGTGTCGATCTGTCGATCTGGGGCTTAAGGCTAGTATAAGAGCATATAAGAAGGAAATACGGGAGCGCTAGGTGGCGCTAGCCAAGATGGCCGCGCCGAGGTAGAGCTCCGCGATGCCTGACCCCTCGCATCCGCTCATCCTCCGTTGCTGATGGCCTGGGCGCGCTCCGCTTCCTGACGCTTGCGGAGGAGCTGCTGCCCCACCCCCGCTGCAATTTTGGGACGCTTTGGTGCCGCGGGGACTGAGTTCTGCCAGCTGGATGCGGCACCGCTGCAGGGACGTGCACTCGGCCAGTTCTTCGACCGGCGGCGCCCGCTACGAGCGCCCGCGGCGCCACACGAGGGGCGCAGGCCGCAATCTGGTGTCAGTTGTGTGGCGGCGGGGGAGACCCGCGGGGGAACACCTTGGCCTGCGGAGCGCTGCGGGAGGGGCGACGGGTCCCGGACGCCTCCCCGGACCCCCCCGGCCGCAGGGCCCTGATCGCCGGGCGGACCGGCCCGGATGCTAGGAGCTCGTGAGACGGGGCCCATCTACCGGATTGCCACCATCCGCCGCACTGATCTGCTCTGGCCTATGGTCCGGGGCGTGCCGCGGGGGACTGCTTCCTTCTTCCCCCCCCTTGCCCCACTGCCCTACACGTTTGGTGGATTGGCTGCTGGCAGGGCGCCCTCGTGGAGGCTGGGCCCCCCCCTCGGGGCCTGTGGTGGGCCCCACACAGGAGTGGTGTCGCGCTCTGGTGCCTGAGGCGGCGATTTGACGGGGAGGTTATGCTGGATTGGTGCTGCCGGGCCCCCCCCCACCCACTACCCGCTCCCGGTGTGGAGAGGTGTACGCTGTACCCACGGGACGCCTGGGACCTGCAAGGACCCCGAGACAACGCCGATCAGAGGTGAGAGACGCGCACCTGCGCGAGGGCTTGGACTCCTTCCTGGTGGTGGCCGAGAACTGGTGCGAACAACGCGACGGTGCCCACGACAGGTGCCGGCGTCGGCGGTTGGCGGCGGGGGCCCATCGCCACACTGGGATCCGCGCGCTCCCCTCCCTCGTCGCCCGCTGGACGGAGAGGGCCCCCTGTTTCCCCCCCCCTCCTCGGGGAGAGGTTCCTTTGCCGATCGCGGCGGGGAGCGCCGCCGGAATACGCCCGAGAGGCCGCTGCGGGGGCCTGATTGGTCGCGGGCCCTGTACCTGGAGCAGCGGAGAGACTCTACCACACTGGACCGCCTCTCGCGGGGCGGCGGCACCCCCGGCGGCCCGTCATACCGGGGTGAGGGCACCACCCCTATCCCCCGAATCCGCACCGGCTGGCAGTGGGGACACTGGGACGGCGAGCCACGCGGCGCCTGAGCACCGGCGCACGCGCCCTGAAGGCAGTCATGGGCAAGGAACGGGGTGCCAAGTCGGCGGCTGCACCCCACCAGACCAAGATTGACCGCTTCACGACCTCTGAGCCCCCCGGAGCTGGGGGGGAGGCGGCGCCGACTCCTGGCACGGACCTTGCCGCCATTCTGCAGGCCATCACCGCCTCCCGCACGTCCTTGGAGGGGATGGTCGGGGAGGTGAAGGTGGACGTGGCGCTCCTCCGACAGGATCTTCGCAATGCCACGGCCCGCATCACCGAGACGGAATCCCGCATTTCGACCGCGGAGGACGACATCCGGCAGCTCCAAGATCAGGTCCGGGAGCTCACGACCCACTCCAAGGAACTGCATCGGCGGGCAGAAGATGCCGAAAACCGGGCCCGCCGCAACAACCTCCGCCTGGTGGGCTTTCCGGAGGGGGTGGAATCTGGCCGCACCGATGACTTTCTTGAGAAATGGTTTAAGTCCTGGATGCCCGCGGCCAGCCTGTCCACCTGGTTCGTGGTGGAAAGAGCGCACCGGTCGTTGGCCGCCAAACCTCCGGTGGGGGCCCCACCGCGCCCCTTCATCCTGCGGATCCTCAACTTCAGGGACAGGGATGCCATTCTGAAGGAGGCGCGGGCGCAGTCTCCTTTGTCCTTCAATAACCATACCATCATGGTTTTCCCCGACTACACCCGGGAGGTTCAAGAGCAACGCCGATCATACCTGGAGGTGAAGCATAAGATGCGCTCCTTGGGTCTTAGATACCAACTTCAGTTCCCGGCCCGCCTCCGTGTGGTCTTCCAGGCTAAGACCTTGTTTTTCGACACTCCTCGGGCGGCATGGACTTGGCTCACTGAGGAGCGCCCCTTGCAACAATCTGGGCGAGCGTCCCCGGCCCGGAGGCCTACGGATCTGGACACAACCAGGCCTCCTCGCCCACGCCGTAGAAGACGCACACAGTCCCGGCGGCCCCGGGGGGGGTTGACGGCTGGGCCTCGGTCCACGAGCAGGTCGGGCAGGATGCCGAGGGAATCGTCTGCCTCATCCGGGACATCTACTCAGGCGGCTGGGGGCCTCCGGAGCCGGTCGCCGCGACCGCCAGACCCGTCCCTGACCCCCCTCATCGCGCCTGTGGACCTTTCTGATCTCTCCCGCAGCCCGGTCATTTGACTTGGGGTGGTCTTCCATCTTGGTAGCAGCTCTGGTGGCCCGGTCCCGCGGCTGGGGCCGCCGCCACGGTCCTGGACTCAGCGGATCTCCGCCCATGAGTAGTAGTCTAGGCCGGAACACTTGCATCCGTACTTCTGGAGGGGTCCACCACGCTCTTGACACCCGAGCGCTCGCTTGGGGCTTCTGTAATAGTTGTTGATGTTAGGGCGACAGATGCTTCAGTTCCCGAAGTGTAGGGTGGGGGGTTGGGGGTTAAGGGGTGGGTTTTGTTGGATGTTTTGTTGGATACTCCTCCTCGGGGGGGTGGTCCTTTTCGTTCATGTCTGGTCTTCCATGGGCGCGCCGTATCGCAGCTTCCTGCAAGCGTTACTGCAAAGCCCAGCGCTTGCCCACGCACGCGGCCTGTTGCTGCTCGCTCCCGTCCTGGCGCCCCTTGGCTTCCTCCCGCGGGCGTCATTGCTGCGCTCCGCGCTGGCTCCTGCCCACAGTCTGCTGCCACCCGCTCCTGGCCGGGCGCTCCTGGTCCCCTGTTGCCTGCCCCCTGCTTTCCCCGCGGGTCCTGGGCGATCCTCCTCTCCTCCCGGCGCATCAGTACGACATGATGTCCTCCCGACACCCCTGGGGTGGCTCCGACCCTGCTATGTCCCGATGTACCCGTTGCATCCATGGCTGACGTGACCCCCAGGGCACAGCTGCACGTCCTGTCCTGGAATGTGAACGGCCTGCTGGATAGGCATAAGCGCACGGCGGTCCTTAAATATGCTCAGCGCGTTGGGGCCGACGTCCTCCTCCTTCAGGAGACCCATCTCCTTGGGGAAAAATGTCCTTTCTTGGCGCGCTATGGCTACGACCGGGTGTGGCACTCGGGGTTCTCCCGTGGTTCCCGCGGGGTGGCGGTCCTGCTGCGTCGTTCCTTCCCCTTCGTCCTTCAGAGGGTGGCCCGTGCGCCCCTGGGAATCGGGATTGCCATTTGTGGTACGCTGGAGGGTCGCCCGGTCAGCTTCCTTTCACTCTATGTGCCCCCCTCGGGACTGTCGCAGGCTTTATCCCACGTCGCCTCGTTGTTAGAAGTTCTCCCCGTGGGCACTGTCGTGCTTGGGGGCGATTTTAATGCGGTCTTGGCCCCACAGCTGGATTCGTCGGGACCGATTTCGGACTCCCGCGCCGCGCGAGCGAGACAGCTGGCGGGCTGGGCGGAGGCCCAGGGCCTCTGCGACGCCTGGAGGCTTTGGCATCCTCACGACCGTCAATACACCCACACTTCAGCCGCTCACCACTCTCACGCTCGTATTGATATGGTTTTTGTCCCCCCCACCGAGTGCGGAAGTGTCCAGGATGTCCGCATCCTTCCCAGGGGCATCTCGGACCACTCGCCAGTCCTCCTGGGTCTGGGCCCCCCGCCTCACGCGGCCAGGCCGGTGTGGAGGTTCAACGCCTGGTTCCTCCAGGACAAGACAGTGCGCGAGACGGTCGGCACTGAGCTCGCTCATTACTATGGTGCCAATGAGGGCTCTGTCTCGTCTGCAGGCACCCTCTGGGAGGCTTGCAAGGCAACCATCAGGGGGGCGGCCAAGGCACAGGTGGTGCGGCACCGCCAGACACAGCTGCAGCAGCTCACTGCCTGCGAGGCCCGGGCGTTGCGGCTGGAGCAGTCGCTCTCCGAGCATGACGACCCGGCGGTGGACCGACAGTTGCGGCTCCTTCGTCAGGAGATTTGTCAGCGGTCCCTAGAGGCGGCCAAGCTTCTTTGGCAGTCCTCGGTAGCGAGGGTCTACGGCTGGGGTGACAAGAACGGCGCACTATTGCACCGCCTGGCCACTTACCCCAGGGCGTCGCGCATCATTCCGGCGATTGCCGACTCTTCGGGGGTGCTCCAGTCCTCCTCCGTGGCTATGGCGGAGGCATTTGCCCAGTTCTACTCCCAGCTCTACCGAGCGCGTGCGCCGGACCTTTCTCTGGACGCCCTGCTCGCGTCCGGGAGCGCCTGCCTGGCCCGGCTTCGGCCGGACGAAATGGAGAGCCTGGAGGCGCCCATCTCCGCCGAGGAGATCGGGGAGGCAATCGGGCGTACGTCAACGGGGAAGACACCGGGACCGGACGGTTTTCCCCAGGAATTCTTTGCGGCCTATAAGGACACCCTGGTCCCGCGGCTGAGAGCCCACTATGCGGAGGCGCTTGAGAGGGGTTTCTTCCCCCTGGAATCCGACCTGGCCACGATTGTGGTTTTGCCCAAATCCACGCCGCCGCCCGCTGATAGAGCGGCCTATCGCCCAATTTCGCTCATCAATACTGATGTGAAACTCTATGCGGCGGTTCTGGCCCAACGACTTAAGCCCATGTTGTCGACCTTGGTCCACCCGGATCAATGTGGCTTCATGCCCGCTCGGGGCACGCGCCACTGTCTGCGCCGTCTCCATGTGGCCTTGGCCCATCGCCATCGACTGACCCCGTACCTCGCCCTCCTCCTCGTTGACTTCGAGAAGGCTTTCGATTCGGTGGGGTGGGCCTACCTCTTCGATGTCCTGTCCCGTATGGGCTTTGGCCCCCGGTTCCTGGGGATGGTGCGAGTCCTCTATGCCCGGCCCCGTGCCAGAGTGCTGGTCAATGGTGCGTTGTCAAGGCCCTTCCGGATTGGCCGGGGGACGAGGCAGGGTTGCCCATTGTCGCCCCTTCTCTTCGCCCTGGCGATGGAGCCTCTGGCCGCCTTGATTAGATCCGATCCCCTCCTTCGGGGGTGGGAGTGGCCCGGCTTGGAAGCCGACAAAATCGCCCTCTATGCGGATGATGTCCTCCTCTACCTGGGGGACCCAGCGAGCTCCGGACCGCGCGCACTATCCATCCTGAGCCGCTTCGGCCGGGCGTCGGGTCTCTCCCTCAACCCACGGAAGTCGGTCCTGGTACCGTTGCACCCCTCCAGGGAATGCTTTGACTGGCAGGAGACCATCCCTCTGCGTCGCTTAACATTTCAGTACCTGGGCATTTGGGTCTCCCTCCTCCCGGAGCTAAGCTGGGCGCTCAACGTCTCCCCCCTGGTCAAGAGAGCCAAGGTCGATCTGGCGCGGTGGCAGCAGCTGCCCCTCAACCCGCTGGGAAGGGTCGCCCTCTACAAAATGATGATCCTTCCCCGGTTTCTGTATGTCTTGCAAAACACTCCCCTCTCCTTTCCGCGCCCGTGGTTCCGCGAGCTCGACGGGATGGCGACGAGATTTCTCTGGGGCGAGGGGAGGCGGCGGCTGGCTCTGTCGACGTGCCGTATTCCCACCTTTGACGGGGGCCGGGGCATGTCTGATCTTTACCTCTACTACATGGCCACCCGCCTACTGGTCATTCACGACTGGTATGGAGGGGGTTGGTCCGACCCGGCCTACAGGGTGGAACTTCACGGCTTGGGCTTCTCCGACATCCAAGACCGCCTGTACGGCGCCCCCATCCCTGCTTCTTGCCCGGACATCACCAGGGCTGTGTTCCTGTCCTGGAGAGCGGCGCTCCGCCTCACCCGATGGACGGGACGGTTGACCCGGGTCACTCCCCTGTGGCACGGGACGTGGTTGCGGGAGGTCACAACGCTGGAAGGCTTCAAATCATGGGATCTTATCGGCATATCCCAGCTGGGGGACGTCTGGCGGGGAGGGCGGATGTGTTCCTTTTCGGAGCTGCAAGCGCGTTTTTCCCTTCACTCCTCCCAATTTTACCGGTACCTCCAGCTGCGCCACGCCATACGCACCTACACGCCACTGGACGTCCGGCTGCCGGATCACAGCCCTCCGGAGGCTCAGGTTCTGCTGGGCAACCTGGGGAGGGGGGGCATCTCCAGGATCTACCGCTCCCTCATTAACTGCACCCCTACATCCCTTGCGGGTCTTAAGGAGCGCTGGGAGGGATGGGTGGGTCCCCTGGACGAGGCCGACTGGCGGGACGCCCTTATGGCCCCCCGGTTGGTGACGGCTTCCGCTAAGCTGCGACTCATCCAAATCTATTATCTCCACGCGGCGTACCTCACACCAGCTCGCCTTCACCGTGCGGGCCTCTCCGGGGATGCGGCCTGCCCCCGATGTGGTTCCGACCCGGCAGACTTCCTGCATATGGTGTGGTCCTGCCCGGCCCTGGAGGGGTTCTGGAGGGGCATTGAGACCGAACTTACGGAGGTCCTGGGGTGGGAGGTGCCCCATGATCCAAGACACTCGCTGCTGGGCATCACGGATGGCTTAGATGGCTCGCGCTCAGAGCAACTGTTTCTCATGACGGCCTTGATGGTGGCCAAGCGCGACATTGCTGCGGCATGGAAGCAGCCGCTGCCGCCAAGTGTGGCCAAATGGGGCGCTGGGGTGGACTGGTGCGCGGCGCAGGAACGTACTCTCTATCAGGCACGAGGATGCCCCAAGAAATACCGAAAGGTTTGGGGGAAATGGCTAGGCAACATACCTTAATGGGGCGGTGTGGGGGCTGGGGGGAGGATTCTGGGGGCGGGGGGGGGGCGGGGGGTGCTTCCTAATGCTTTGCTGTGTGATACTGATTCGGAATACCAGACTGTTTTTGTTATTGTGCTGTTTAAAACAATAAAACTTGTTTATCAAAAAAAGAAGGAAATACATCCCTTGGAGGTGGACCCAGACTGGGCAAACTTCTCGATGAGGAGGAGATCTCTGGTGGCGGCCAGCGGCACCAGGGGTTGTTGTACCCAATGCTTCAGCTGCAAGTAGTGGTATTCTTCATTGGAAGTCAGTGCAAATTGTTTTTTACATTCTTGAAAGGTGAGGAATTCACCTTTGTCAAAGAGGTGAGAGATCATGTGGCAGCCTCCATCCCTCCAAGCCTCAAAGGGACCCTCGTGTAGTGCAGGGGGGAATGCAGCATTAAAATGTATAGGCGTGTAGGGGGAGGGGAAGGTTGTAAGATGTAACCTCTTAGTAAGGATATCCCAAACCCTTAGGGTGGTGGATGTAGGCGTGCTAATGTATGCGTTAAGTGGTCTGTCCTGCTTTGTTTTCCATAAAAGATCCCAGATGGTGTGCCACGTTAACTGTCTGTCTATATGAAGCTAATGCTTCTCCGAGGCCCGCAGCGACCATTCCGTGAATGCTCGCAGTTGAGCCACCCGGTAATATGATTGAAAGTCCGGTAACGCCAAGCCACCCCCTTCACGCAGTCTGGTGAGCAAGTTAAAGGGCAGGCGGGCCATCTTTCCCAGCCTAACAAATTTGATGAGCATGTGTCGCAACTCTTTAAAGAGACCCCCCTCCACCAGGATAGGCAACCCCTGAAAGAGATAAAGCAAGCGAGGGAGAACATTTATCTTGATGGCATGAATCCTGCCCAGCCAGGTGATGTATGCCACACTCCATTTACCAAGGTCAGTTTTCAGTTGACTGAGAAGGGGGGTGGAGTTAGCCTTGTAAAGGTCTCATATACGGGGGTGAGCTTGACTGGTGATATCTTTAGATGTGCAGCCAAAAGGTGACGTACCTTCTACCTGCCGCGACTCTTATTTGGATAGGGTTAAATTCAGTAAGAAGGACTTTGTCAGATCAATCTTAAATCCCGCCACCTGATCAAACGTCACAAGCTCTTCGTGGATAGCCGGTAGGGGGACCAGAGGATCCGAGAGTGGGAGAAGCACGTCGTCGGCAAAGAGCAAAATCTTGTGAACATCTGTGCCAAAACGTATCACCGGTATGTCCAGGTTTCTTCTAATTCTGTGGGCTAGGGGTTCGATGCTCAAGGCGAAAAGGAGGGGGGATAATGGGCATCCCTGACTCGTCCCGCGAGCCAGGCCAAAGGGGGAAGAAGCAACTCCGTTAACCAGGACCCGGGAGCTAGGAGAGTGATAATTGGCGCAAACCATCCCTATAAAGGTCTCGTTGGAGCTGAAGCGCTGGAGCACTTTAAATAAAAAAGTCCACTCCACCCGATCAAATGCTTTCTCCGCATATAGCGAGAGAAGCGCTGCTGGAGTGTTTTTCTTTCAGGCCTTTTCAATTATATGGATGATGCGCCGTAAATTATCGTGGGTCTGTCGTCCCTTAATAAATCCAGATTGGTCTGGATCTATAAGACCAGGGAGTATCGATTCGATACGAGTGGCTAGGATCTTGGAGTAAATCTTAGCGTCTAGGTTCAGGAACTCAATCGGGTGGTAAGAAGAGCAAGCTGTGGGGTCCTTACCGGGCTTAGGAATCACTGCCACTATCGCTTCCCCCATGGAGGGAGTGACTTGTTGCGTAGTTAGTTAAGAAGGGAACTAGCTTCAGCGCGAAGGTGCGATAGAAATGAGCTGAGAAGCCATCTGGTCCAGATGCTTTCTGGAGTTTAAGGGAGTCAATCGCCTTCTGTACTTCCTCAGAGTTGATGGGTTTCACCAAGTTTTCATTGGAACTAGCCGCGACTTGAGGAAGGTCCAGGGGATCTAAATATTCAGTTTGGTCGTGCCCCCTCTGGAGTTCTGAAGTGTACAGAGTTTGGTAAAATTTCTCAAAGGCCTGCGCCTTCCCCTCTCTGTCTTATGAGAGACTCCCTATCCATCCACAATGAGTTTGATATACTCACTTTCCTGTTTGCCCCGTAGTTGACACGCCAACAAGGACCCCACTTTGTTCCCGCCCTCATATCCCCTGGTCTGGAGGCGTAAGATGGTTTTCTCTGCTCTTTTAGAATAAATAGCTTGAAGTTTCCCCTTCAGGGCCGTGACTTTCCTCATTGTCTGGACAGAGGGGCTGGCCTTATGGGCCTGCTCTGCGGACACTAATGCCCGTTCTAACTAGAGGCGTTCCTCGCATTGCTGAGATCTCAAGATAGTAGCCAACTTGATGCATTTACCTCGGACTACTGCCTTGAGGGCATCCCAGGTAATTGCATGGGAAGTAGCCTCAGGGTTATTCTGCGTGCGGAATTCCTTAATAGTTTTTCTGAGGTCATCACTTAGAAGTTTATCCCTGCAGAGGAAGTTGGGGAAATACCAGCGTGCGTGCTTTGGACGCGGGTTAAGATTTCCCATTTGCAGCCATTTTAGAAATTCGTTCGAGTTACTCATGTTAGTGAACACATAGGCAAGCTTCTCTAACCATTATTTAATGTGGTGCGTATTAGTTTTGCTCAATACGTAATTAATACCATGTCAGGAAGTTAAATGAGAGGATTGCTTCCGAGCAAGTCTCTTTTCTACCAGTCCTTGCTCCATCAAGACCTAACTATCTTCTTACGTATATTACTTGCCTTTTTAACTCACTCATACCCACCTGACTCTTGGCATCATGCCACAGCTGCTCTGAGAATTACGCCATTAGGATGTCTGCTCCTATCGGTGTAACATTTTCATATTTTTTTTATCACATACCTTTTGTTACTAAGCTTTGGCTCACCGGTTTCCTTTGTTTTCATCACCACACTAAGTTTCTGACCTACATATACAAACTACTTATTGCTATATACACCACCTTTTTCAATGAATTTCTAATAGTTCTCTGTGTGTGGAGTGAGGGGAATATAAGTATTAATAGTTATCTGTGTGTGGACAGAGGGTAACAGCGTATTGTTCTTCAGCACTTAGAATTTTCTAATACGCCTATCTTGATCTCTGGTTCAAATCACACACTTACTAATTCAGATTATCAGATATGTCTATAACCGCTTACCTTATTTTCCTTAGTATTGAAGCCCCGCTGCTCTAACTTATGTATGATAGACACTGTGTACCCTTTGTCAAATAATTAATCTTGATAAAATTCATCAGATATCTATCCACAGCCTTGATAAAGTCCAATGAAGGAAACACGTGTTGGGTGTTTCTTGATGTACACCTGGTGTGGCTGTTTTCAAGCTACCATCAGTAAAGAAAGAATACTAAATTTTTACATGCTTGGAAACTCCTTTTTGTTGTTAAGACTTTATTGTATATATGGACCAATTGCCAGCTATACAATTGTGAATTACTATTTACCAGTCATTGTTCTTGCATCCAGCGATAGCAGGATGTCTCAGTGCTTTTTGACTGTGTGAGGCATTAACAACTATTGTGCAGAGAAAATTATAATGACTGTTCTCTTTATACTATTGTCACTTTTTACGAATGTGCGACATTGGTCTCCTTTGCTACCTTTGCAATAGTTGAACCTAGGCTGGCATTTTCGTCAGGGTTTTAATTAGCAGCACTCTCATGGAACTCATGACAGACAGGCATTTTTGGCCACGCTCAGATATGTATTGAATGTGCTGTCACATATAATAACGTGCACCTGATAAACTGCGTACCATTTACGGGGCTGTTGACTGCCACAACAACAGCTACAGGTATTGTTTTCTGGTCAGTATTTAAAACCAATGTAATTTCTCATGTCATAAGATTTTTTTTTACTGAAAGGTTTTGCAGTGCAGCCACTAAATCAGACTTGAAATGCTTCTGTTGTGGCATCAATATTTTACTGATTGTTACGCAGGCAATGCTTGGTACGCAGCACACCGTTTTATGTATACACAGTTCTACAGAGAGACATGGATTCACTGTAGTGTGGCAGGCCATGAAATATTGGGATAATTCATTTTATCCCCTTCAGAACTTGCAGCAAAACTAATTGCCTTTTAGCCAAACTATTTGTATCCAACATGGCCCTACTTCTTTGAAGTTCTGGCACAACGCCCACTTTTGGACTGTGTTGCACTGCCTAAGGGATTGTGTGACCTTGCAAGTGGACTCAATAAACCCTTTGGCGACAGTACCTTCTTCAGGTGTCTCTGTACAACCCATGGCCGCAACAGGGCTGGAAATAGGTGGCATTCGGCTTGCTATTCCATGTTTAGAAGTGAAGAGCAAGATGGTGGCGCCCAGTGGGAGATGTTTCGAATCTTATGGCTTCTGATTCTCCAGTGGCACTGCCAAATAAGAGTGGAGAGGAGCTGATTGTGCCCTCTGATTTAACTAAGACTAGAAGGAGATCCTAGTAGGCTGAATCTGAATATCAGTCTGCAGGGAGAAGGGAAACTAGGCCGCTGGGGCTGGGGCTGGTGCTGAAAGCTTGTGCTCAAGATGCACCCACAAAGGAACCAGTGAATGACACGGGGAGAGGAAGAGGCCATGCCCAGGTTCATCCAGTATCTCTGCTATTATTGGCTTCTACACTTAACTCTTACAACACAAGCCAAATGGCCCAAGGGACCAGAAGGAATTATTTTACCTCAGATCGCTAGTCCTTAAGGACTCTTGAGGTAATGAGCCAGAGGTCAATGGTACTGTAGGGGTGGTCTGGACCCAAGGCAAAACACTATTTATAGCACCTTTGACCGTCCTACTGCGTGTCTTGCACACTATGAAAATAAGGTGATATCAATGGAAAGTGGCTTATCACCAAAACAGAGATTAATGCTGGGAACCTGGATTTGTGCTGGACAAGTCAATTGAAGGATACGAGGACCAGGTTAGGAGCTGTGGGAAGATTGAGCACTGCGTTATTTCATCTATAAATAGTATCCAGTACAAGGTTGAATACTACAGGGTGTGAAATCCTCGAATGTTAGGATTTGAGAGCGTATAGTCTTGGAGTAGGACCTGCAGGTGTATTGTTTCCTTCAGATAGTGTTTTCGGAGGGCACGTCACAGTCTCCTCTTGATGTTGTCTAAGTCTCTAGAATCCCTATGTTGTTCCCTCAAACAAAGTTTCAGAGACAACCACCGTGATTGCTTTGTTGGACACCCCCAGCCAGCCTGAATTGGTAAAGACTGCAGCAAAAAAGAAAAACTTGGATTGAAATGGTTCCAGGCTGCACATCTTCGCAGATTTAAGCCATGCTACTTTGAGGACCATGCCTCACCTCTTGCTGTTAGAAAGGGTTGTTGTCCCTTGTAGGAGTGTTAGTGGTTCCAGGCAAGATTCAAGGTGCAAATTGAAGGGAAACACTCCTCTTCTTCAGAACGACGGAAAATTATGAGTTCCTGACCCATAAGAGAGAGTGGTGTGGGGAACCATACTGGAACTCAGTTTTAAATTATTGACACTTCATTTGGTGTCTCACGTTGTGTTTTTCTGTGCTCAGATTAAGTTTTTTTTCAAAGTTTATTTTTATTTCTTGTGTGTGGTGGGTTGGCTGACTTTTATATTCCTAAGTTAAAGATTGAAACATAAAAAGAGATGCTATTCTTGTATTGTTGAACTCATTTTTTCAAAATGGTGGCCTCCAAGACTTCTGTGGAAAGGATTGAGTAACCCCATTGCACCAGGTCAATTTCGGGTTGCATTAATTTGTTTTGTTAAAGTTGCTTATGGTTGCTTATGGTTTTCAGACTGTTTCTGGAAGCTGCATAAAGTGATAATGATTAAATGATTTATGCGACATATTGGATCCACTAGTGCTCTTTTTTATATTCTTTCCACAAGAGAAAAATATCTTCTAATATCCTCTTGTGCAGGAGAAGAGTTTCCAGGGGCCTCATTACTTAGTGTGTTGTCACCCGGCGTACAATTTTCCGGTTCCTGCTAGTACCCCTTCGCCAAATAAAGGGCATTCCAAGTTATTCTACCAAGAATAATGGGTCAGTTTCCCCCCCTTACATTTTTCTGTACAAAACACGATGCAGCCCGTTACATCTCAACAATGATACCCTATGACTTGTTCTGTATACTTCCAATAGCTACAAATTTCGCTAATGCGAAACGTATTGCATTGCAAATGCTTGTTAGAACTTTTGCCCTGTTTGTGACCAAAGCGTTATCCTGCAGATGTGAGAGGGGACTGTTGGTACCTGGCTTACTTTTCTCCTGAATTGGTCTGTTCTGGATCTTCTAGGACCTGCCCATTTCAAGTGTTTCCAACACAAATGTCAGGCTAGATTAGTTGCAGTCACATTCAAGTGTTTCCAATCACAAAGGGACTGAATGGGAGACAGAGGTGATCCGTGAACGGGTTAAATCCTGCTGCCATTTTGTAGCCAGCTCTCCTGCAGGTGTGCCCAGCGAGCTGGAGCAGGACAAGCCAGGCTCCCTGTTCTGGGTGTTAGCTCTGGTTACCAGAGCCAGACAATGGCACCAATGTCGTGGAAGGAACAAAATGCCTACCGCCAGCTGTGCCGTTCACAGTCAGTTACTCTCGGTGCAGCTCCAAAGGCACTTGGAGGCAGTGGCCTGAGACAGGATGATGGATGATCTACACACGGAGCCTACAACCGAATAAAGACAGACGTTCAGCAGCACGGGCGCTAAAGTGAAAGCGGACCTCTCTGCAAATTATAAAAAAAAATACGTAAGAACAATGTAAAAGTGGGCTGCGGCACTGCCAATTAAATAAAGCAGCGCGGCCGCTAAAGCGGACCGCACTGCAAATTACAAACCAAAAACGTAACAGCAACGTAAAAGAGGTCTGCGGCGTTGTGTGGCTGGAATAGGGAAAGACCATTAAAGAAAATATTGCTCACCCACTAGATAACGCAGACCGTGTAAAGAGCCAAGTAAAAGGTCAAGTCGTTATGGGCGGTAACAAATGCAGACAAGGTGGTTCCAAGGAGGAACTAACAAGCCTATGTACGCATCAGAAGCCAGCATTTACGAAGGACAATGACACAAGCCAATGACAAATCTGGGCGGAGAATGGGCGGGGCTTCAAGTGCATACTCTAATACAGCATGCCTCGCAGAGCGAGCAGTGCATGTGCACTGCCGCTAGGCTCGACCTATAAACATAGAATGTCTTTGAGTGTCCCATGCTTATGTGGTGCTGTGTGTGAAACCTGCCAGAGTGCTCCTTATGGAACAGCAAAAAAAATCATAGGCCAAGAGTGGCCTCTACTTGAAGGCTACAGAAAAATGGTCTTCTGAGTCATATGTCACCCCCGGCAGAATAAGAAGTGTACAGCTCTAGAACATGCTTCTCTCCCCCTTTCTTGTCATAAAACATAGCAGGAACTCAATGGGGAAGGTTGATGATTTAGGTGGAAAGAGATTGATTAAGCGCACAGCAGACTTGCAAGTGCATGGCTACATCTTGGATATGTAATTCTGTAGAAAGCTACCAATGCTGCCTGCCGGTGCAGACATGCTCAAATTGCTGCAAAAGTGGGGGTGCAGAGACTAGGTCTCTCCTCTCCCCTCGCCCATATAAATGAAATGGTCAAGGACGCTGGCTTCCATCAGGATTGACAGAGCAGGCCCGTGCAAGAAATTATGCTTGCATTGGATAAATGTTATGTTATGTTAAAAGTAGATCGCACGTACACTATGTGGTTTCTTGGCGCTAATTATAGGAAATAGCCTGCAGCTCGTTGATTCATTCATATGCTTGGGAGAACAGCCACGTTTTTAAGAGTCTCCTGAGTTGAAGATGACACAGTGAGGACCTGATATTCAGAGAGAGTGAGTTCCAAAAACTAGGGTCCAGGATAGCAAATCTGGCTCTGCCTAATCTCTTCCTTTTAAAGGTGGGGATAAACAGGAGGTTAAGGTGGGATGACCTCAAGTTCTGAGCAGGGGTAAACCTCAGGGTGAGGGTGTAGACAAATGTTGGGCAGGTGTTCCATGCAGGGATTTAAAGATAAGACACACACTTTTAAATGCAGTGTGTTGTGTTACTGGTAGCCAGTGCAGGTTCCTCATAAGGGGAGTGATGTGGCACCATCTAGGCTGATGGTAAATTAGTCTGACTGCCTGGTTTTGCACCGTTTTCAATCTTCTTGTTAAATATTCCGGGAGGCCGAAGTAAAGCGAGTTTGCATAATCAATGTGGGAGATGACCAATGAAAGAAAAAACCTGGACAAGAGCTTTAACGGTAAGGAATCCACTGATTTTCCTGATCTTCCAGAGCTGGAAAAAAAGAGGTGGAGACTACCAAACCGATCTGGGACTTCATAGAGAGATTGCTGTTGATTGGGATTCTAAGGCTCTTCACTGAAGTAGAGGGTAAGGGAGGGGGGCGTCCCCAGCACTGCGGACCAAAAGTTAGAGTTCCAAGGATTTCGAGAGCAACTGACTTAGACAAGTTCTATCTTGTCTGGATTCCGTTTTAGGTGGTTGCTATTCATCCAGTAATGGACATATAACATAGTTGTTTAGCAATTCAAAGTAGAGTCAGGAGTATTATCAATTGTGAAAATTAATTGTGTGTCATCAGCGTAGTTGAAAGTACACACGTTCATTTTCTTCAGGGACTGAACTAATGGAAGAATGTACAAATTGAACAGGTGCAGGGACAGAGATGATCCCTGCGGCAAAGCCGCAGGTCAGTTTGACTTTGGGAGCCAAAAATTGGGAGAGTTGGACCGTTTGAGAGCATCCTTCCAAGAGGAACGCGATCCATTCAAGAGCGGATCCCTGGACCCTGCGTCCCTGACACAATCCACCAGGAGTTCATGGTCAACCATTTCAAAAGCCACGGATAGATCAAGGAGCATCAGTGCCTGAGTAATGCCCTTGTCTTCTTCTTTCTTCATTTCGTTCAGTTGTGTCAGAACTTCTACCTCAGTGGAATGGGAAGGGCATAAGCCAGCTTGATGAGAGTCGAGGAATTGAGATTGTTCAACAAAAAAAAGAGGCTGTTAGCAACGTAGGCTTCCAGCACCTTAGCCAGGAAGGGAAGCAATGAGATGGGGTGACAGTTAGTAAGGACAAGTGGATCTGAGTTTATTTTCCTGATAAGTGGGACTGCCATTGCTTCTTTAAAGGCTCTGGGAACAGAGCCCTGTGTTAATGAGTCATTCAAAGGGCAGGATTGGGCATGCATAAAAAAAAATACTTCAAAATATGAGTGGGGCAACTATTAGAAGGAGATCCAGATTTAACTTTAGTCTGCAGATTAAGAAAGAGTTTTTTTTCTGATTATGGGGACCTGAGACAGGGAATGAGGGTTCCAAGAGGCAACCAGTTGAATACCGGGAAAAGAGCTAGCAGGGTTACTGGCTTAGATGGTGATAATGAAAAAAGTGTTCAGAGCGTTACATAAAGATTGAGTTGGGGATAATTTTACTAGAACTCTGTCAGGATTGGATAACTCTAAAACAATCGCAAATATATATTTGTTTTGTTGAGTTCAGGGTCTTGCTAGAAAAGTAAGTGGCTTTAGTTTGTTGGATAGAGTTTTTATATTACTTAAGTTGAGCTTGATAGACATATTTTTTATCTGGAGAGTAGTTCCGTCTCCAGTTATGTTCAGTGCGGCGCAGGGCTAGTTTTTTAAGTTTTAGACCTTCCAAGAACCATCTCTGAGCATTGTGGCGCCTGGCCGTTTTGACTTTTCTAAGAGGGACATGTATGTTGCTGGCGGCCGCTAACCATGATCCTATATTTTCTTTGTTTTGGTTGATAGTAGAATGTTTCATAGAGTTGCAGAAGGCGTTTGTGAATGTGAAAACAGTTCCTATCCATTAGACCCCCTCCCCCTAACTGGGGTGGGGGTTCAGAGAGAGTTAAGCTGCTAATGGTAAACTTTATTAACAGATGATTGGACCAGGTACATGGGGAAACCGTCAGGGTGGGCAAAGTGAGGTTATAGGTCCAGACTTGATCAAGGATATATCCTTTTATATGAGTGGGAGATGTCACATGCTGGACACAGTTCAGCCCGTTAAATAGGTCCGTCAATTCTGATGAGCTTGGCCACCCATCTCATCATTGGCCCAATAGTTAAAGTCACCAATCAGTAAACTTTTCATATTGCTGATTACTAAGTGGGATATTTGTTCCCCTAATAATTGGGGGAAATTAGGTATATTGTGAGGGACCTATAAATCAGAACACCGATCAGGGGGGTGAGGGAGAAGTCAAGTTTGATAACTAAACTTTCTACTGAAGTAAGTCTAGGGCAGTGAGAGTGGTAAACCTTAAATCCTGATGGATTATGGCAGTGACTCCTCCGCCTATTTTCCCTGAGGCCCGATTAGTCTGAAGAATATAGTAGTTGCTTGGGAGTGCAGCAAGGATGTCAGAATAGGACTCAAGGGAAAGCCAAGTTTCAGTTAGTAGAAGTATATCCTGTTTTGCGGAGTTCAATAAGTGAAATATTTCCAATTGATGTTTCACCATTGTACGTGTGTTCAGATAGATGATTAATTGAGTCATCCTATGGTTACCCTGCCTAGGAATGATGTCTTCAACATAGTACAGCGGGTTGAGTTCAGGAAGAGAGTCCCTGATGTTCATAATCCCTTGATTAACTAATCTGGATAGGGTAGTAGGATTAAGTGCATAGTTGGCGGAGTATCAGTGTTTTAGATCGGGTGAGGAGTTGATGAAAATTTGGTTATAGTGACTTGCCCCTAGCCCCGGTCAGCCGTGGACGGGCGCTGACTGGCTTACCTAAATGGATGGCTACCTTCTTCTCTTCACGGCTGTGGTTATTCAAATGTGGAGGCTAGCTACCACTCTCCTTGGATGGATAGCAAGTTAACTGGAGAAACTTCCTATGCGTGGTTAGTAGAGTGAGCAATGAGAAACTTCCTGTGCGTGGTTGGTAGACTGAGTAATGAGGCTAAACTGGAACGGTTTAAGCAATGGGACACAATAGACAAATCCAGGCTGGGGCATATCTGGGGGTATTACATCAGCAGATCCTTTCCCTACAAATTAGGAATAGAAGTTTTAAAAATATTTGCAGATGCAACGTGCCTTTATGGTCTATACAAATATGTGGTGGAAATGCCCGATTTCACCCCACTAGAAACAAGATTGTTAACTGAACACCATGGGAAAAGGCCTATATTCATGGCATACAACACTCCATCAAACTCCTATCAAACTGAATTTGGCAGTTGTAAGTGGGAGAAGTCCTTAGTTCAAATAAAAATATTCCAAATAAAAATTGTTAAATATGAAATACTTCTCAAGGACAACAGTACATATAATTGGAAACATTTAACTTTCACTTCCATAAGGGGTTGCGATGAAGACAGAACTTTCTTTCACAACAATCTGGGAGGATGATATGATAAGAACCTCTGGGATGGCATTTGAAGAGTGTGTGTGTCAGGCATGCTGGAGTTAGAAGCATAGGATCTGGTAAGATGACGTTATTGGCAATCTTTGACTATCAAGACGTTTAGGAATAAAATAACCCTCATTAAACTGAGGTTAAAAATGTCTTGCAGAGAAATCACGCAAAATTAAAGTAGCTCTGATTCTCCAGATGTGTCAGCCTGGTGTGCCAATCTGGAGTGATGTTTAGAAACTGAGCAGATAGTTTAGGAAAGCAAAGGATGTCCAAATTGTACAACAAAATGTATTTATTTATTAGCAGTTTAATAAAGAACCAAGCCACTTGGGTATCAATCTACTTTACATGACTCAGGTTGGTATAACAAAGGGGGGCTTACAAGCACAATGTACACAGCTGCTTACGAGGCAAGAGTTGCAGGATTAATGTTTACAGCTGCACAGTAATGCTCCTTGCGAGACAGTACTGGTTGAGTTACTTTGACTAAAGAGTCCATTACGTACTTCTGCTGTGATCTGAGGATGGGAGTAACAGCCTCCCCTATGTGGCTTTGTGAGATTCAGGTCCATGAACACAAAATATTGTTATTCTTTTCTTTTTAACTTCCTTTATACTGCTTACAACCATAGGGGCGTGCATGCAAAGATATATATTGCATGACATATGCCTTGTTTACACTTGTATCTGGCATTGAGATGTTGTATATTATTGATTTGTAGCTAGATTATAGCCTGGAGTCCTAGTGTCTGCCTACTTGCCAAGACCAGTGTGCCCTGTGAGGAAGAGGAAAGTGTTGGAAGGAGCGAGGTCCAGTGGGGAGCCCTAACGGGAGGACTTCGTAAGCAAGGTCTGAGTAAATGGCTGTGCACTGATCAGGTCGTTGCCTGAGTACAGGAGGGAGCAATCTGTGACCTCCTTTTGCTAGGAGAGGGCTGCCATGACCTTGGCCATGTAGAGAGCGCCGTGCAGGAAGCGCCAGGCCTGCACCGCTTCATTGCAGTGACCCCGTATGCCAAAGGGGACCACCATTGAATTTATTGCTGTCAGAACATCGAGACTTGTGTCCTCCTTAATCGGCGACCATGTATGCCAGGAGGGGCCGTTGTCATGTGGGCGATGGCACCAAAGGAGTCTGCTCCTAGGTAGGAAAGTACGGCAGCAACCGTGTATGCCAGAAGGGGTTTCTGGTACAAACATTGGCAGAAGTTAGGGTTGATGCTCGGAAAGAAGAGTTTGGCTGTGGGCAGTGAGTCGAGCCCGCATACCAAGACCTGCCCCTTTCTGATTTCCCCCCGAAGACCATGAAGGATGCTGCAGGAGATTTCGCACCCTCTCTGGGTTCCGGTCGGGAGCTGGAGAATCAAATCCCCTTCCCCACCATGTGGGAATGAATGAATACCTTGTCTTCGTGGATTGGGAGCAGCTCCTATTCCAGGGAAAGCCGGCAGCCCGGCTGAAGGGGAGAGCCTGCGCCAGCTGGGTGCTCCTGCATGTACCGCTCGACTTCTCCTGACAGGATGAGGACTTGTGAGTGCCCGCAGAGAGAGCACACTTGCTGCTTCACCAAACGCTTCCATACTGCAGGAGAGGGTAAGACTTGAACTGGGGCCTAGGAAGATCCCTACTGATGGTGCTATGGCACCATAGACAATTTTGATCAATTCTTAGAGCCAAAAGGGAACTCCTGAGTGTGGCCTACCAGTGAGCTTTCCCTGGATGGGAAATAACCCCAAAACATGGTACAAGGAAGAAGGCAGGGCAGGGATTTTGCCAAACAAACATTTAGAGCCCCAACCTCAAGGGGATTGTGTTATTGAATATGGATGTTGTTATTTCTTTGAATGTTTAGAGTTAGAAATAAAATCCTTTTTCTTATAAAAGTAAGTATTTGACTGCACATTGATCTACACTCTCAAATTCCCCGGGCAGAAGCCTTTGACTGATTGTCCACAGTTCCCACTGAGAGTCAAGTGCAGAAGGGGTACTTGGCCCAGTTGTCCAGGATCCATAGTAGGTTGGGCCCTGGGACATCAGGAGTTAAAGGCCTCAACTACCACGACGGTTGGGCCCAGTAGCCCCTGCGTGCCTGTGGCGCTCTGAAAGGGGTTCCAACAAAAAGATAAAATAGTAATACATATTGATAAACCAGCATTGGCAGTCCAAAAGGCCTTGCTTATGAATGCACTCAATCCAGAACTTAAAATTCATGTATATTAATGACTTCTCTACTCCCATCTGTGCTGCTGCCATTGAAGAACACCATACATTACCTAGTTATTTAAGACACTTTTATAGCATTATAATGGCATGTGTGTGACTCTAAAAATTCAAACCCAGGCAACTGGATAAACAAAAAAAAAGGACCAGATATATGACCATTTGATTTTACGAGTCTATAATTGCGATTTTTTGCAACTCTCAATTAGAGACTCGCAAAATCAAATGCATTAATGTCTGGGACACATTAGCGATTCCCAAATGGGTCACAAATGGACCTTCCTCATCAATATTCATCAGGTAGGTCGGAATTTGCGACCCATTTGGAATAGCTACAATCACACCGATGGTGGCCTGCTGGGGTCAGCAGACCACCTTGTCTGTGATTGCTTTTTAACTAAAGCAATGTTTATTTTTTGAAATGCAGCCTACTTTCCTTGAAGGAAACTGGGCTGCATTACAAAAATAAAAATGAAAAGTTTTCTTTTCATTTTTTAAGAGCAGGCAGTGGTCAGTGGAACCACTGCCTGCTCTTAAAAAATGTTTCACCAGCATTCACAAAGGGGAAGGGGTCCCTTACCATTTGCGAATGGCCTACCACCTCCTGTACAGAGTTGGTAAATTATGAATGTTTTGCGATCGCATTCTGATTTCTAAACATTCAAACATACCAGTGCAATTCAGTATTAGGACGAGCTGCCCTAAACACACCCCTTCCTAATACGGAATCGCAAAAGCATAATGTGATTCGGTAACAAGTTATCGAGTTGCATTTTGCCTTTTGTACATATCAAAATGCATTTTACCGGTCGCAAATGGCCCAATGGCAACTGTTAAAATGCTTCGTACATCTAGCCCAAAATGCTCACAGTTTTGTGGAGGGGAAGGACTTTTTGAGGAAGCACACAACTTCTGTCCAATCAAAACAGGCACTCCTGGCTCCCAACATGTGGATGGAGCCAAAGCTTCTCTTCTGATGATTCTCATATAGTTGTCGGGTGATAGCTGTACCATAAACAAGCATTCACAATGCCAGTTGGTCTGGCTTCAAGGGCAGTTGTATGATACTGTGATGCAGTACAGGTAGGTAGCATGGGAATGGCTATGTATTTGTGTGGATGCAAAGAACAATAGAATAATATTGTTGTAGGTTAAAAGTCAGGTGACAGTTGCACTGTCAAGCCATGCCTAAAACGCTAAGCAGGTTAATGTCTGCTCTCCTTACATCTGTGCTGCCTTCAAAGCCAAACACCATTAATTATCTAGTTATCTAAGACACTTTAATAGCATTGCAAAGTCATATATTTGCCCTTGAACGTTCAAGCTAAGGCATCTGGATAAATAAACAAAGTGATTACAGCTGTATGGAGGGCACACAACTTCTGCCCAATAAAAAAAAATGTACTCCTGGCTCCCAATTTTTTGTTTTATATGACATCCATTAATTCTACTAACTAGCCCTTGATGAGGGCTGGTCCCTTGTAGTACAAACCCAAAACGCTGGACTTTTATCAGCCCAAGCCAGAAATCAAAACGAAACCACATACTCTTCAGGAAAACTCATGGAATCTCAATGGTTTCAGCATGCTCTGATTGTACAAGGGCATCACTGGATGCAGGAACTAGGCATTGCCAAAGAGACTGACTGGTCTTTGATTGCCCTCAACCTAAGCATTATAGCCGATCTTCCCTTCAATTAATAACCCAAGTAATAACTAAGTTATAACTATAGCCTGTGCATCTGTTGTGTTTACTTTTCTACATTGTTATTTATATGGGTGCCTCAAATTCCTAAAGGTATTTGACCATTTTTTACCACAATTTTATTTACTTTTACAGTTTTAAAAATGTTAATGATGTCATTTACATAATTTATTTTTTACAGTTTTGTTTGTACGGATGTCTGCAACGTGTAAAGTTATTTCACCATTGTATTACCTTGTGCTAATAGTGTTATTCCCTCCCGCCATTACATTCTATGTAATTCCTTTAACTGTGAGTGGCAATTTGTGGTGTGTGGCTTACCTCAATACTAGGCTAGATTAGATTTGAGCCTTATGGGCTGTAGTACTACTGGAGCACTTTATGAGTGTGTGTTTTTGTATTTCCACATCCCTCCCTCTGTCCTACCTTAATTTTCTCTTTACTCCTCTTACTTTGTAGTAGACAGTCCCTATTTTTAAGCTACTTCCACTTTTACACCTAAAATAACATAGATTTACATGTGCATAGTTCCACGCAGACTTGGTGTTGAACTCTGCAAATGAGAGATGGTACAGATGTAGATCTATGCATGTTCCTATGTGAAATGCATTTATGTGTATGTGAAGTGGTACTTCTGCCACCACACATACCTTAAAATGCTTATGTGAATTGCTTCCATGGATGAGTAGTTTTCCAACAACATGGTGTTTTTCACTATGAGGTTCCAAGCCACACCATAGAAAACTTGAGCTTCCCTCTCCTTATCTATTTGAACCTGTTGGTGCAAAACGACCCTTTGATTGACAGCTAACTATCTATACATCTGTGTGAAATAAGTAGACGCAAGAGATGACTGTCATAGCAAGAGAGAGCAGAATGAAATGAAATAGTGCATTTAGTATTGCACACAGCTATTCAAACTAGAGTGTCCCGGCGCGGTGGCAGCGGGAAGAGTGGAAGAAGGAAGGTAGGAATGGGTTCGTTTTTAAAAAGCCAGGTTTTAAGGTTCTTTCTAAAAGTTAGCAGAATCTGTTATATATGTATAACGTCTGTCATGATGCACTTCTGTAATCCAATGGTGACTTACTATGACTAACCTGTTTAACTGAGTCTGCGTCAATGCCTTTTTATGCCTATACATATATATATATATATATATATATATATATATATATGAGAGAGAGAACATATATATAATTTTGTTATAGAAATAAAAGACAGTAGCTCAAGAATGTAATCTGTAGCTCCCAGAAATGTGCCCCAATAGCTTCCTTGAACAGAATAGCGAGGAGCAGCCTTTGAAGGAATAACATAATATTTGCGTCTTGTTTTGACAGGGATGGTATGAAGATGCCTTATTACAGTTTGAAAAGAGCAAGAATGACTTCCAAGCTTTGTATCAGGCAGGAGTAATGTACTATGATGGGCTTGGGATTGCAGAAAACCCCGTAAGTAATGATTTTATGTGACATTAGTGATATTTATTTTTAATGTAGCATGTTTATTTATCAATTTCCTCATGTATTTATTAATTAAATGGAGTGCGTTTTTAGCAGTTAGAGTTACTTTTTTGGTGCCAGTGATGTTCAAATATACACACTTATTTCAGTGCAATCTCCATAGCAAAGTACACTGGAAGAAATTGATGATCAAGCCTTATTCCTCTACACACCAATGATCTAGAACAACATTCTGCCTTCTGTCTGTGTTGGAGAAAGACCTGAAGGCCTGTCTCTTTAAAGAACCCCTCACTGACCCATGTTTAGCAATCCACTAGCTCCTTTTGGTTTTCATCCATTCTAATGGACATGTCCCTTACCCCTATTTGTACACAAATCAAATATCGACCCCCAGGTCCCCTTGCTACCCAGTGTATCATTGTTCCCATCTAGGTTTACCTCATAGAAATGACCCAAAGCAAAATTAAAAATACATAATACTTTAGTAAGTTTAAGTAATTAGATAGGTGGAAATTTGCTACAGACAATGTGGTTTCAGTCTTGGAATCTATTTATTGCCACAACACCCATACATGAATGTTTAACCACATTCATGCTTCAAACATACAACTAATCTCTATGTAGGCATATCTTTTGTTACAACATCATTCAACAAAATGTACAATTAACATACCTCTCAACTACTGCACCTTGGCTTGAAATTAAAGCAGTCGTAAGCACACGGGGAAGGAGACAGGATTGGCAGACCAACACAGGTGAAAAACCATATTGAAGTATTTTCATGAAAGCATGCTTTTGCTTCTTCCACAATTTCCCTTCCATCCCAAAACAGCGGAGACTGCCAGAATATTGTTTGGGCAGAATTATCAAGTGATTTCCTGACTGGGCTGCCCCCTATTCCCTTCAGAAAGGCCCGGGCAGAGTTCTCTGCATAAAGAGGTATCTCTTAATGAGCTATTTTACCTTAGGCTTATCTGAGAAGTCAGCCATATCAAGTTCAGTTTTTTTCAAAGACATCGGATCGTTTTCCTCAGGAAGGCATTTGTGGACAGATCGACAAACAGCAATATCCACTCTTCCCCACCAAGATTGTCCATCCAATTAATCACCTCCATTAAGAAGTCGACTTTCACGCCCTTGTCACTCAGAGCCCCATAAACCTCCCATTTCCTGAAAGAGGCTGTCTTTTTGTGATCCTGTAGGCCATAGTGACAAGGCAGCACTCTGTTATCTTTTGTTTGTTGTGCAAGGTCCATAGATTTATTTCCGTCTTTCCCAAACAGGTTATCTTTAGCAATCCCAAGGAACTACCCTCCCTTCCACATACTCCCACTCCCCAAAGATGTCTGCAACCTCTACTCTGGAATCTGCCTCCCTGACAGATTCTGCAACACAGTCTTGGAACTCATCAAGGGCCATATGTAGGTAAATCACATTTACCGATTCTTAAATACCGAATTTTACCGATTCGGTATTTATGAATCGGTAAATGTAATGTAGGTAAAAAAATACCGATTCGGTAAGTGTCGGTATTTTAGAATCTGTATTTACCGATTCGGTAATGGTAACCTGTATCTCATTGATTCCTATGGGCCAGGAGGCCCATAGGAATCAATGGGAAGCCAGTTACCATTACCGAATTGGTAAATACCGAATCGGTAATGGGGGGAGCTCAATCAAGGGTGGCAGGGTGTCACATTGACACCCTGTTGCACCCCTGATTCCTGCATGTGTGCACATGTGGCACACATACATGCCCTGAGGGCATGTGTGTCTGCCACATTGCACACATCTAAGGGCCAAATAATGCCTTAACTGAGACATTCGTCATTTACCACCAACTTTTAGTTGGTGGTAAATTACGAATCCCCACACCCACCACACACTCCCCCTACATCTCATTTCTGTATTCGGTATTTACCGAATCGGTAAAATTACCGATTCGGTAATTTTACCGATTCGGTAAATTACCGAATACAGAAATGATCCCCCTACATATCAAAAGCCTAAATACCGGTCGGTAACGGTATATTTACCGAAAATCGGCCGTTACCGACCGGTATTGGGCTACCTACATGAGGCCCCAAATCTCTTAACTGAAGAATCCACAGCAGTTTGTGCTTTTACAGAACTCCCAGTCGAGTCTCTAATGTTTCAAGGTCCTTTTTAGACCCATGTATCTTCCCGGTCAGGTCTTCCAATCTGGTCTTCACAGAATGAACCACCTTTGCGGTAGATCCAGTTTTCTCACTTAGATTGCTGTGAAGCACAGTAGTGGAACTGAGCAGGGTCTCCTCACCCTTTGTAAACTCATTTTCTCTTCATCCTGCAGTTGCTGAGGTTGCATGTCCTTGAGACCTTTGCAGAATGCCAAGTCTCGTGCTTTAAAAAATTCTCCTTTGTGTCTCTCCTTTTTGTGTGCCATTCCTCTAAATTAAGCAACGAGTCCAAGGTGGTCGCCACATTAGGCAAACAAACATATATATGTAAACCATAATGGGAAGTAAGCCAAGGCAGTATCTCTGGCTGTCCCTCAGGCAGACTCCAGCAAAATGTTTGGTCAGCCCCAGAAATCTTTATTCCTTCAAAAATGGGCACACATACCATGTGTAGTTTAAAAAAACGACCTCAGGTTGGAGGAAAACTTCTCTTGTGGCAACGTTTGTGAACCGTACCCTGTTTTTACAAACTGCACTCATTGGTCTCCTCATTGTGTCACCCCTGGTCTCTGAATGTCATGGCACCCCTTTGGAATACTCCTCTTCAGCTGAACTGTAGTATCTGTACATAAAGTTTCTAGAGCTACTACTCTGATGCGTAAATCACAAAGTCAATTGATCACACTCCTGAGGCGGAAGCCGGGAGAAGCGCGCAGCGCATTGCCTTCGTTTCTTTAAAAAAACTTAATTTTTTAAAACTGTCACAGATTTACGTGTGCTAGCTTTTAAAACTCACCACAGCACCCGGCAACTGCCACAAACAATCGAGCACTTCACCCAGCTCACGTAGCGGACTTGAATGCCGCCAGCTGACTCCGAAATTGCTCCACTCCTCGGACGCTCGCAGCGCGAGGACTCAGGCCACGCCCACTTGTTTGACCACGCCCCCCGAGGCGACTACTTAAACGCTGAAGTACAAGCGCCAGGTAGAAACTGATCACACTCCTGAGGCGGAAGCCGGGAGAAGCGCGCAGCGCATTGCCTTCGTTTCTTTAAAAAAAACTTAATTTTTTAAAACTGTCACAGATTTACGTGTGCTAGCTTTTAAAACTCACCACAGCACCCGGCAACTGCCACAAACAATCGAGCACTTCACCCAGCTCACGTAGCGGACTTGAACGCCGCCAGCTGACTCCGAAATTGCTCCACTCCTCGGACGCTCGCAGCGCGAGGACTCAGGCCACGCCCACTTGTTTGACCACGCCCCCCTCTCTCCCCTCCCTCAATCAACCCCTATAAAATGTGCCTATGGCGGAAGCGCAGCGGACGAGCGCAGCGGGAGCGCCGTTTGCGCGCCGAAGGCGCGCCTAAGGCAAGCCCGTCTGCGCCAGACCGAGCCTAGAGCCCACACCCCTGGCCGGTTCTGAGGCGCCCCGAATCAAATACTCACAAGAAACTTTGTACCAACTCAGAGTTCCGTCAAAAACGAGATGTAACGGACTTATTACCCCGGAACAGGAGCTTCTTAGATGTCCTTCCAGCACCTACAGGACCACGACCTTATCCCACTACGAACCGGCCTGCCTGGAGATGGCCCTGCTGAATTGCAGGTCACTCCCTAAACACCATATTGAAATTAATATGCTATTAACACAGTCAAACTTGGACGTTCTGTTTTTAACAGAAACTTGGTTGTCCGAAAGCTCCGACCCTGAAATCATACAGGCACTACCCCCTAGGTATCTCATTAAAACCCTCAATAGATCGACAGGAATGGGAGGGGGTATCGCGATTATCTATCGCGACAACCTCGTATGTCAATTCAAAGACAGCCCCATTCTCGACAGTGAAAACGTCCTCTTTTCTTTACACCTACCACCTTCTACTACACTTACTGGGGTGTTAATCTACCGTCCGCCAGGACAGGTAGGAGGGTTCATAAACTCACTCATTGATGTCATCTCCTCCCTAGCGTGTGGGACGCCAAACTTTACAATCCTTGGGGACCTAAATCTCCACTTCGATGATCAAAGCAATAAACTCGCCACAGACTTAAAAACCGATTTAAACTCCCTGAATCTACAACTTCTCAGTAATGATCCCATCCATATGAAAGGACACCTATTGGATCCCATCTTCTCCAACCTCTCCAAACTCTCTGTTCAAACCCCTCTCCCCCTCCCCTGGTCTGACCACTTCTTGGTTCCTCTCAAATTCCAACTCCCAAGAAAGATCTCGGATACTCCTCGCCCTCGGGTCCCGTCACGCCCATGGAAAAAACTAGACACTAGCTTATGGGAACGCTCTCTGGCCTCCACTCTACCCATAATCGACCCCGACCCTTCCAAAGCCGAAATTCAACTACATAGTTGGATTAGCAACTCGCTTAATACTGTTCTGCCTCTCAAAGCCCTGCCCCCCAACAGGAAATCCTACAGACTACCATGGTTCACTGAAGATCTACGTGAACTAAGACGGAAAGGCAAAAGGCTTGAACGCCAATGGAGAAAGCACTGGAACACAAAAGACAAAAGGGAATACAAAGCCCACATTAGGTTTTATAAAAATGAACTAAAAACGGCTCAGGCTGCCTACTTTGAGGACCAAATAGCAGCCGCGACTAACTCCGCAAAAGAAACCTATCGGATAGTCAAACTCCTCTCCAAAATACAGGAACCCCCTCCAGCGCCTGACCTGGATGGCTCAAAATGCAACCGGATGGCCGAATTCTTTTCGGAAAAAATCCAAAAAATTCTCAACTCCCTCCCGACGGCGCCAACTGCACTTAGAGGCCCTTATCTTCAGGCCCCCCTAGACACCCCGAGGTTGCTCTCCTTCCCTCAAATCACAACCGAAACGTTTCTCAGCGTCCTGCACAAAGTCAAAAGCGGTGCCCCGGCAGACCCAGCTCCGATCAGTAAATTAAAGCTAGTTGCTTCCACCATAGCCTCTCCTCTCACCAACCTGATCAATGCTTCCTTCGAACATGGCACAGTTCCAGCAAACTGGAAAAAAGCCACTGTGAAGGCTCTCATAAAAAAACCGCACCTTGACCCCACAGACCCATCAAATTTTAGACCGATCTCACTACTACCGGCGATGAGTAAAATAGCCGAGAGAGTAGCGAACCAACACCTCTCTGAGTTCCTAGAGACCAACCATCTCCTCCGCCAAACCCAGACAGGTTTCAGACCAGGACAAGGGACGGATACCGCACTGTTAGCCGTGGTCGAAGAAGCTAGGGGCATACTAGACGTAGGAGGATCAGTGGCAGTGATCCTCCTCGACCTGAGTGCCGCTTTCGACACGGTGGACCATGCAACCCTTGTTCACCGTCTTGAACTGATAGGTGTGGCGGACTCCGCTTTAGCCTGGATCTCATCCTTCCTTGAAGACAGGTCCTTCCAAGTCACAGATGGGCATGCCATCTCCAAGGCTCATGCACTCAAGTGTGGGGTGCCCCAGGGGTCCTCCCTAAGCCCCACACTTTTCAACGTATATATGGCTCCTCTCGAGGAGGTTGTCAAACCATTTGGGATTAAGTCAATCATGTACGCCGACGACACTCAGCTCGTCGTTTCCCTCAACCAATCAGACAACGCCCTCACCAATTTATTTAACTGTCTAGAGAAAGTTCACCAATGGATGTGCGAGTCCCGGCTGAAACTGAACGGGGAAAAATCAGAAATAATCCTTCTAGGAAACCCTAATAAAATCCCCTCTCCTCTTCCCTGGCCTCCATGCATGGGATCACCACCATCCCCTAAACCCGAAGTAAAAAGCCTAGGGATATGGCTGGACCAGGATCTCAGTTTTAAAACACAAGCAAGGAAAACTGCGGGAACATGCTTCGGCCTTATGAAGATGGCTCGAAAGATCCTCCATCTACTCCCCCCTCAATCCAGGAAGCTTCTGATGCAGGGACTGGTGAATTCCAGATTGGACTATGGGAATGTCCTATATCTGGGGGCCCCAGTCTCTGTAGTCCATAGACTCCAATGCGCTCAAAATGCGGCGGCTAGAACACTCACAGCAACCGCAGCAAGAAACTCGGCCAAGCCAGCCCTCAGAAGTTTGCACTGGCTTCCAGTCAAAGAACGGGTCAACTTCAAGACCCTGTGCATTACCCATAGAATACTGCACAACGAAGGCCCACCCATCCTCAGGTCTCTCGTATCCCTTCAACAATCAAGCAGACAACTCCGATCCAACTCCCTTTCCCTGGCAAAAGTCCCCAGAATCAGGAAGGCCAGAACTGGTGGCCGCCTTTTTTCGTACAATGCCCCCAGACTTTGGAATGCTCTCCCACTCTCCCTGAGGCAGGAACATAACCACCTCAGATTTAGGAAAAAACTAAAAACCTTACTCTTTCCCTGAGCACTCCCCCACATAACTTCCCACCCTACAGGACTGTGTTCACTAGCGCCGGGATGCCTAAGGGTAGCTGCGCGCTCTACAAAACCCAAAATCAAATCAAATCAAATCATGTCTGGAGAGTTCATTATCCCAAGCCACTCGAGAAGCTTAATATGAGCAATCTGGGTGAGAGGGAGCACTTCACATTCATCTTTGTTAACCCATAGCAGTGCAGCAACAAGTTTCCACTGGACCCCAAGATAAAAGCATCCATTTAGGAGCTGGCTTGCACCCACCCATAACACCATGCTTTTAAAGATCATCTGAAAATGGATAATGTTCCAACTTTTCTAAACAATTTTGGAGAAATGTGTATAGGAGGAAATGAACAAGGTAAGTGAGAACATATAGTTAGGTTATACAAGACATATGGGAGAGAAAGGCAAAGAATGATCTTATATACAAGGGAGAGGAATCACAATGGCAGGTAGAGTGAAAAGTGGAACCAGCAAGAGGAAATAGGTGAAGAAATATGAGCAGCAGAGGAGATCTTCCTTCCCTTATCTTTTTTTTATTCAAACGTCATGTAGCCAAAAGGGTGAAAAAATTAAAAATTGTCCTAGTCAAAGCAATATCATATTCACTGCAAATGGTGGTGAAGAAATGTATACTTTTTGCTTTACGAGCGTCCTAAAAAATGCTCATTCTTATTGTACCAACTCACACAGATTAATTTAAACTGGATCCATTCGTAGCACAAGGATGGACTATTGTTCTCTAATTGAGCCTATTTTAAGCCTCAGTATTCTAAATAAAACAAGGCGCAAATAGGGATATCTGTCTGACACCTACACATGGGTTCCTATTGCAGAAATGTCAGTGCCCTTCACAAACTCAGTTATAAGCAGGGTAAAGTTGACAGTTGCCTACTTCATACACGTATGCAACTTCAGGCACTGCCTGTCTTATTTCTCAGATTAAGCTTTAAAAGCCTATGCAAACCTTTTCCCAAAGCCTCTAACTCATACATAAGATGACCACAAATGGAGTGTAACCTCTATTTAGATTAAAAGATTGTAGAAAACTCTTTCTCTTACATTCACTCAGTCTTATCACACTTATATATTAGAGCCCTTTTGGGAAACACGGAAATAATATTACCAGTTATGAGTATCTGCTAGAAATTGATCACTCTGTGCCATGGACCAAAAGAAAATCCTCCGTGATGGCACACAGTTTAGTTTGGTTTGGGCGAGTAGAAAGGCATGGCTGTGCTATGCTGAAAGACTGGATTGTATTACCTCAGGTAAGTTTGGTCTGGAGAGATTTAGTGCTGAAAATTATACATTAAAAGGCTTGCTCTCAGCAGGTGCTTAATAGTGGATATGGACTGGTGGTGCGTTCTCCAATGGCGGGCTATATGATCTTACAGCAGAGTGGTTTTCTAGTGCCTAGAGATCATTTAAAAATATATATTTTAGCAGTTTCAGCAAAATTATAACAAGTGCCTGGAAAATAGCACATTACAAAGACTACTTCTCACTCTACAAATCACACCAACTGAAGCATGTCATAAATAAATATACAGTGGAAGGGATATTATGTCAATCAAAAGTCAGAATGCAGTATAGTTTGCCCAGTTCATTTCATTCATTACAAAACTTTATTCGATTGTTTAAAAACAGTCATAAAAGCACATGGCATCAGTAATACAATACAATACATGAAATGATAAAATAACAATACATTCGGTTAATGATAAAAAAAAATGGGGCAGGAAGGGGGGGGTGAGCCAGATGGACAACATCTACGAGCATCATTTCACATGTAATTTCAGTAGATCATACTTTTCCTGACGGACACAGATTTCAAAATAAAAGTCGCTGTAAAAAAGCATACATCCAGTTCGTCAAGTGCAAAAAGAAGGCTCATCGCAGATCTGACATTAGACACTGAATATGTTTTAAAAAGTGGTTTGAGGTAGGCAATTCGGAGATATAAATACAGAGGGCAAAGAAGCAAAAAGTGCTCGGTACTCTGCTTCGAAGTCCCATCACTGAGACAGGGCATTGCCGTGTAATTATTAATCAACGGAACGGCCACTAAAATGTCTCTCTATAGGATAAGATCATGTAATTAAGCCATGGGATCTGGTTATGTTTATCCAAACGGAGGCAGTTTGCCCAGTTATATATAGGACATAGGCATACATTGTCCAGTTATATGTAGGACATAAGCAGTTTATGAGGGATTATCATTTAGTTTTGGGGTTGGAGTCAGCAGTATACTGTCTCATCATAATGCCTCTGTGGCCCTGCCCACTTTGTTATTCAAAGGCCTTCTGACAGCATCCTCAGACTTCACTCATTTGTGTAGTTCATACTGCCATTTAACTGTGAGCGTTAGGCGACTTCCAATGGAGTGCAATAGCTCTCTCGGCTATTACCACTGCCAAATTCACACGTGGTCCTATCTGCTTTAGGGTATAAGGCCCAGCAAACATGATATCGGCTTGTGCAGGAGTTGTTTACTTGTCCAGTCCGCAATTTGTTACATCACCCAGTTCCTAGAAAACATGCAGCTCATAAGAGGATCATACCATAAGATAACAAGTTGCTTCCCCCATCCTCACCTAGGACATTCGTCCATAATTGCGGTGATCATGTTATGCTGTCTGTTGTTTAGAGATCATTAATATGATGACAGCTGCTTCCTTTCTTGGATTATTTTTGCTGACTATGTGCAATCGTTTGTCGATAATGCACAACTTCATACATAGAACACTGCATTCATTTGTAGATAGCGTGTTATATACAGGTTTAGGTTGGTGTGATCACAAAGTCAGTTTTCATCTGTTAACCTTTCCATTTCTTTCTCTACATAGGACTCTAAATACGACTAATGTAGCAAACGTTTTATTTGTTTGAGAAACCTAGGGGAGCCAAATCACGTTCCAATTTGGTTTTTTTCTACTGTGGTTTTGAGAGAAGTAATGAGTTGAAAATAACCCTTCGAGATTTGAGACTTAAGTTAATATATGGCGTTCTTGAGAACAAGGTTGAGCTCCTGAAAATATTTTCATGGAGTCCAGATTAGAATCTTTTGGGGTAGTGTGAATTTGTTAGTCATTTCGAATTCCGCTTGAGCACCACTTTCTCGCCATGCCTCTCAGCTGAGAAATATAGACGTCAAACAGCAGCGGGGACACACTGTTTTTGATATTCCCAAATGTTAGTACTTGGGAGCAAAACTGGTCCAGTCCACGTTCTGTTTTATAGGTGTTGTTATTCGGGTAACTGTGTAAACTTTTGTAGAGTCGTTCAGCAGAACTAACATTGTCAATTCATCTTAAAATCAAATGAGCGGCTGCTCATCGTTTTCTTTGACACGATTTTGTTGTCACAGAAAGCAGATTGTCAGTCATTGCTTGGTAGTGTGTATTTTCTCAAATAACATGCAACAGCCGCTGTACGGGAAACTACAAAGTACAGCCAACACTCTTTTACTATACGTTTGAGAGCTCAAAGCTCTGTCTTGTCATTGCTGGACTTCCAGCTGAACCCCCTTTTTCCACGATCAGTCCAGGAATCAGCCACAACCCTGCTTCTGCTCTCTACTAGCTAGCTATCTTGAAGATCCCTTTTAGCATTACTTGAAGAGCAGTATTCATTCAGTCTCCATCCTCTATCTCCACACATTGTGTCATTTTGAATCAGTGAAAAAGCAATAAGTGCATTGGGTGTGCGCACCAAGAAGAGCCTATACCAATGGACAGAACTGTGCAGCTCCATACCCATGTGCACTCTATTCTCCCTACACACCACTGTGTTTCTTCAACCGCACTCCTCAGCATCAAGCCTCATTGCTATACTCTCAACCACAGCTATTCTCAGACAGCACAGGCTGTAGCCTTCCCAGTGCTGCTGCAACCTTGCTATCCTTCCACCAAATCCACTCACTCACACATGTATACAACTGTCATAACCACAGTCCTGTTCCCTACAGCTTATCATTATGCTCCCAGACTTGGCAGACTAAGCTGATATTGGTAACATCGTCATCACCAAAAGAGTTCCGAATCTGTTCATCATAGAAACCTGCCTTACACCCTAATGGGATCTCATTTTTGATTAGCTCACACCTGTTGGATCCACACATTAATACACCCATTTAACACACAAGTCATATAAAGCGGGCATTATTCACAAATCCCTGGGTCCTGCTCCGCATCTATTAGATCAACTTCTAGAAGACCTATCCTGACCGCATCCTCTGGCTTCAACCCTAAAATGCAATCTTGTGTGTATCCTTCCACTGCTGACGTCAGGGAGCTTTTTTTCTTTTGTTATTTTACTGCACAATTTGAAATATAGCTTTGAGTGGTAGTGCATGGTCTACTCTTCTCTCTCTCACACTCACTCTTGTTTTCATTCTCTGTCTCTTCCCCCTCTGTCTCTCTCCTTACCCATACTCCCCAGTCATCCTCAGAAGTTCCTTCGAATTTCCACTTCTCCCAACGGCCTCCATGTTAGCATCTTCAACTCCTAGCGCTGCTGTGTCTCGGTGTGTCTTTTGCTGTCTGACCCTAGCTTGCTCTCCCTACCTATAGCTGCTCACCAGGGTAGCTGCTGGCATTTTCAAAGCTTGTACAATTGTATCAGCATTGGCAAAGCCAGTAGCAGTGGCCTGCCATCTTGGAAAGTTATTTTATTTTATTTTATTTCAAGATGGCCAACGCATTGTCTGTAGACGCAACATGTTGGAATTCTTGGAAGTTTAGAAACTAACATTCCATAAAGGCTTGTCGCCGCTATTAGCTTTTGCAGTGCTTACAAAGAAAATTGTACAAACATTGTCAAAGCTAATACCTGCAGTCAGACATCTTTGAACATTATTTTATTTACTTCAACAATAATTACCACGTTTCGTCTAGATGCACCATGGTGGCCATTTCATATGTTTAGAAAATATCAATCCAGGATTGCTGCCTGCTACTGTTTGCTTTGCCAGTGCATGCGCTGCTTAGCCAATACCTGTAACCAACAATCATTGACAAAGCAAAACCATTTATTCGGCAAATGCTTTTATTTTCAGGTGCATCCCTGTATCTCCGCTTCACGTTTGTATTTCTGATTCTAAGTGGGAGGTCCTCCACCCACCTCCCCTGAATCCCTGCTATCCTTTTATTTAACAGGGGGTGTCACCTCTGTACCTCTTTGTTACTCCTCCCAATGCATTTGGAAGTTGTGGGCCTGGAGCTACTGGCGCATTCACTGGCTGTGGAGATACAGTGTAAAATGCACCAGTTTAAAATGCACCAACCTCCTTCCACCCCATTGCACATTCCATAGGAAAAAAACTGCCATCAGTAAATAGTTGTAATAGTCCTCTTAAAAACCATGATAATTTTACCTTAGCAACAGTAGCTAATGCCTTATTACTGCTAATAGAAAATATAGTAGTTCCAGGAGGGATTTGTATTTTTTCTTTGCTTTGACCACCCGATTGGAACCTACCTACCAATTGACAATCTATTCAAGCCACAGACAGACTGAATTCCCTGGATCATCATACTACAACCAGTCCGAGCCTCCTGACTCCAGTAGCAGCACCCATCTCTGCTGGCAGGTCCTAAAGTAGCGCAGCTTATATCCTCTACCCGACAGCAGCACCACATCCATTCCACCGAACCCGTGACCCGACTTGCCTCCAGTGAAGACCTATTCTAGCCTAAGTTTAAACACACATCCATTTCTCTGACCAGCAACCTCCAATCCCAAGTGTGAACGCTATTTTACTAGAATCTGCCTCTAGTAATTAAGATTGTTCTTGACCTTCACATCAGAAGCAGATTATTGAACTAGCTTGAGATGGACACTCTTCCAAACTCCTCGCCACAGACAAGGCCTCTCCAGCTCATTCCTCCTACAGCCCCCACAAGTTCACGTGTGGGGCACACAATCACTCCATCAATTCTGAGTTTGATGTTTTCAGAACCTATAGGATCTCCTTCTACCCATTCACAGTTTTTGAGCAATCGAGGAGACAGACTTGCTCAAAGTGATGGTGAACAATGAATACCCTAAAATGTTGCCATCTTGGTTGTGGCATTCATTCATTTTATTTACGTGTTTTTTTGGGATATTACTTAAAATAAGCACAATCTTGACTAAACTGATGAGCTTTCGAGTAGTTGTTTCATTTCCTGCTTTTCCACATCAAATGCACCATGTTAGTCAACCCATGAAACTGAGATCTATTTAATTGCAAAGATAGGAGTGTGTTGGTAAGTAAAGAAAGCTGTGCAGTGCCGCACCTTCCTCAATGTTCTTTTCACCTAGATCTAGGGAAATCAGTAGAATACTCAGAAGACCACCAGGCTTTGATAGAAAATGATTTTTAGGTCTAGCACAAGTCAAGATCTTTTGATTTTCATAAAGATATATAATATTTACATGTAGATTAAGCACTGGGTCACCATTTTTAACTATTGGCTACTTTGTAGCATCTTCCTTCATCCATTAGTTTTGAACATTAGATTTGCTTCTTGGATCAGCCCGGAAGAGTATTTCTGTCTCATCTATTGCTATTTGCGTTAGGTGATCTCTCCATTGCAATGTGTGAGGCCATTTTACATCAGGAAGCTAGAATCAATTAGGCATCATGGAATATTTTCTTTTACACATGAATTCTCCTCATAACGTAATCTTTTTTGGACTCTTAACAGCCCTTTCTTTAATTCATTTGTCAGTATTTGAGTGTATGTTTCATATCTTCCATTTGATTTTTTGGGGAGAGAGCCCTCTGTGCTGTAAGTCTACACTACCTTCAGGATGATGATTTTATGACCGTCGGCATCTATTTTGCCCAAACCAGGAGCAGCTGCCCCACAATTTACTGATGAAGCCATTTGTCGGAGGGGCGCTAATGTTGATCTGCAGAACTGCTTCCTATGGCTGATATTCTGGTCAGTGGTGCTTCTGAAACACTTCGCAATTGATAATTTAGTGTTTATAATTTAAAGGGTAGTGTCAGCACAGGCTGAACTCAAACTTGTGACCTTCAAGTCAATGCATTTGTTATCCTTAAACATTCAGTTCACTGAGCCATCCTCACAGCTACAGAAGAGGTTTGTAAATAAATAGTTTATTCTGGATGTATCCAAACAAATTGACATCAGGCAGCATTTCAGCTTTATCCGGATCAAATATTACCGACTGATCTTAAGGAGAGCATTAACTTCCACAGAGAGTGATGTGCCATGATAGCCAAATGTAAAACCAACTTTTCACACTGGTTGACAGCACAGCTGTTGGCTGGCCTGATGTGATGAACAGAAAAAGAGGTTGAGGACGTCACACTGAAAGAGGGAATTTGTCTTTTGCGACATGTTAATCTTCCTCTCAACAAGCTTTTAATTGGACTATGGTCGTGTGCTTTTGCTTATTAACAAAGTTTATTTCAGTTCATGCATTTGAAGTGTTAATATACTGTAGTGCAGTTGTAGTATTATAATATGCTCTAATTTGAATTGAAATAACAAAGAAGCTGCTGTTGGTGACTCAATACAATCAGCATTTCATGTTGTTTCTTCTGCATGAGTCAATGGCTGACTGGATGTGGTATGATTTGCGGCTTTGGCTTCTAGGTCAAACAACTGAGTGTCAGTGAGCTTGGGCACATGCTTACACAGTTGTGCTTTAGAAGGCTTCCAATGGTAATGTGGCACCATGTTAAGTCGAGCAGTGGACAGAAGTGCTTAAAGGAAGACCCGATTTTGGTGGCAGTGGGAGGTGGTGTCAAGAGTCGCTTTGGGCAAACCTTGGAGGCTCTGTGTGGTAATGTGTTGACTCCTTAGAGTATAGCATGCGGCTTAGACAGTGATGTCACCACATTGCCAGTGATTCACTCACACCAACTCTCCCTCCCTTCTTTCCTGCAGAGGTTTCCAAAATGCTGGCGCTGGAGTTATTTGGTCCACAGCGAGGCAGGCAGGTATTGTGAAGGGCACTGGCCTCTTCAGGGGCATATAGTTTCCCTAAGAACAGGAGGGGCTCTCTGGTCGTACCTATTACCACTTGAGGCAGAAGAGCCGAGGTGGGGACTGCTAGATGCATGATCCCGTCGAGGTCCTCTTGCTGTGCCAACTCCCTGAATCTCTGCCACTGAAAACGAGACATTGCATCAGCCACCACATTTTCAACTTACTCACACCGAGGAAGGAAGGGAATTTCAAATCGGTCTGGTGTCTCCTTGGGAGCTACTCATCTTTCTGTAATAAAAAATCCTTTTGTGTTTTCATACTGCCCTCACACACTATATAGTGCCATGCTTCATTCATAGGGCACGTATCAACAGACCAATGTACAAATGGAGCGAAAAAGAAGAATTTCTTCCGTTAGTTATCATCAGGTGTTCATGGACTCAAGGAAATCACTCTGTCCCATCTGAGTCCAGGAACCTTTCAACGCACAGAAAAATATATATTAAAACTACCTCTGGATAGTTTTGCTCTATTTTATTTTGAGCTTCTCCAGGCAGGTTTAAAAATGTCTGGGTGGGGTATTCCTGGATCATAACTACCAGTGCCCCCTAATAATTGTGTTAGTTTTGTCTACATTTTTCGGCCTTCTGCATGCCCCGTTGGGTCAACAGGCCTTCCTCAGGACTTTGGATCTCTCTTAAGCGGGCCTATTCTGTGCCCTGCTTAAATACAACACCTTATATCCTCAGGTGTATATTGGGATTACCGCTCACACCATTGCCTTACTTGATCCTAGAGCGACTGTTCTCAGGAATATCCAGTTTCATCTGTGTTTCTCCGAAACCAGGGTGGCGATTGGAACGTCTCCCTCTAGTCACAACCTGTTAAATACAATCCCATAATATTAAAGAATGCAATATTTGTATATTACATGTTTCCTGCGGTGTCTGTACCCTTACTCATCCCTAGGTTAATGTGCCTGTTATGAATTAGCTGTCTAGGGTACAAAATAATCTTGTATTCTATTCAATTCTTACCATTCTCTCTCACACTCTCCTAAAAATCACCCGTTCGTGTCCAGACTAGGAGTTTTAGTCAAGCATCTTGAGTACTATGGCCTTCTATGCCAGTGCTGGATGCTACAGGAATATCCAGCAAAGGTGGGAGGTATAGGGGATAAATCCTCCCAATCAGTGTTCAGAGCACTCGCGGGTTTGTTGTCGGGCAATGATTTGGGCCGTTTGGGCCCTGGTAGTCCATGGGTGGCCAGGATGAAGGATGGGGGTTCTAACTGAGATTTTGGATATCCCTAGAGTACGGAGATGGGATATGTGATAACTAGGACCGGTGCTCCACAATGTTGCCTGTAATTTCTGGGGAGGCACTTTGGAAGCACTTGATCACACTCCAAAAGACTTGCTGTGTTTTGCTGGAGCATTACTTATGGAGTACTAGCTAGATTTCATTTTCTTACTTTGCTTCGCTGCCTAAAGTGATTTTTTTTTATATGCTTTCCTTAGTGTTATGATTTTTTCCTTTTTAGCCAGTTGGCTCTTTTGAGGATTTAATGGCCTTTGCTTGCTTATCCAGATTTTTCTTCTAATTTCTCAGGGCTTTTTGTGTGTCAACTCTTAGTTTGAGGCTTTCTCTGAGTGTATTGAGAGGTTGTGTGGGCTCTGAGGTGTTGTTTGAGCTCTGCTGAAACCTTTCCCAGGTTTGGATTGAGTTTTCATCAGCATGGTAACCTAATTGTTTCTCCCTGCAGGAGAGGGGACTCTGAAGGAAAATTCTCTGGGTGCTACCCGGTGAAAGTAGGCTTGTTCAATCAAAATCACTTTTTTCATGGATCTTATACTCCCCAAGCTAGCCCACTCCTCATTTCCTCTAATACTCTCAGAATACCTTTCACATGAATACTTTTTTCTAAAAATCAAACCATTGCCAAAGTCAATACGTCTCACTTTAATGTGCTTACACTTTCAAACTTCATTTGTGCATGCCTGTGTTTCCATGCATTCACACGTTAATGCCAGACATATTTGCCTTTGCCAATGCAACTGCATCTAACAGCCAAATGTTCACAAGGTAAGTGAAAGGGGGTGTGAATTCATTCCAGAGCAGTAGCCCGGCAGCTTAGGAAGCTTTTCCTTTTTGATAGGGGGATACAACCAGAAGAGCCTTCTTTATTAATTAGGGGAGTATTTCTTGAGTGCATTTGTATGCTATATTTTGTTGCCCCTAAAAGGGGATTGTGTGTATTAAAATATTTTATTTAGATACATAATATAAGTATATTATGCTTAAAACATGTAGTAAATGCAGGCCAACAAGTAGTGAAAATCCAGGAGGACTTAACTGTAAAATCACTGTTTGTCCTCCTTTTTGGGGCATGGAAAGTCTCTCAATAATGATATCATTTTTGTAGTTCTTAATCAATATTTTCCATAGTAACTGTACAAAAGGTGAAATTCTGTTAAGAACAGTGAGTCAACTATCATGCATTGCTCTTATTAATAGCAGCAAGAAGTAACCCAAAATAATTTTACAGCTCTCCTGAGTGAAACATTAGTCTTCAAGACAAATCAATGTAACTGCGTTCAGCATCCTCTACAGTTGCCCCCTCCTTCCTACTGTCTTTGGCAAATACTAATTACTGACTCCATCCTTTGAGGCAACCATGGATACATAGTACCAAAAGAGTGAACGTTGGGGTCATGGCCTAGCTGTGGAGTGCCACAGATGTTTTCTGGACGAGCTTCTTACCATCCTCGCCTAAGAACAAGTTAATTACCTTCAATAACACTCTTTCTCGTGGGTACTCTATGTAACCACAGGTTCCTTATCTTTATAAAATCCCCAGGCACCAGACAGGATCAGGAGAATTTTAACAGTAGTGCATTTGCATGTCAGAAGGTGGCATAATGCGGCTCCACATGCACTTTGTTCCACCCAGGGGGTGATGGAACAGAGTGACATAATAAGCGCTACACCTATGCGCTGATATCCGTTTCTTTACTCTTTCCCTTTCTGCTCCTTCAGACTAAGAGCATAAAACAATTATTGGTGACAGTGTACTGATTTCTAACTTGTGTCCTTTTTAGATGTTAAAGAGGTCACGCCACAGAATGAGAAGGTGGGGGGCCAGGGCGGAACTTGTTCTTCTGAGGCATACTTCTAACTACACATTTCTCACCTTTGGAATACATACCAAAGCAGTACCTCCCAAAGATGGAGAATTGTTGAGTGGATAAACGTTCTACAAGATCAAGCGAACAAAATGACTCTGTCATGGCAGTAGTGCTTCATGGACATCTGCACGGAGGCCCACATTGCAGCCTGACAGATATCAAGAACAGGCATTCCTCGTGCCAATGCCTTTGCTGCAGCCTAGGCTCTGGTGGAATAGGCTCTCAAGTCCTTCAGGGGGCTGCTTTTTGGCCATAGCATCGAAGATCTTGATACAGGAGACTGTCCACATTGACAGGATCCTCTGCTGCACCACCCTGCCCTTTTGTGCACATGAAAAACTGATGAGAGCGGATTATCTAACCGGTGACCGTGCATCCAGTCAGTGCTCGCTTTGAATAAAAGCGATGGAGCCTCTCCCCCTCTTTCAAGGGATGAGGTGAAGTGAAAAACACTGGCTAAGTGAAAGAATGATACAACCTTGGGGAAGAAATTCACCTGGGTACACACCACCAACTTCCCTGGAAAGAAAGTACGTACTGTTGGCAGTTTAACTCGCTAAAGAATCAGTTAAAAAAAACTGGGGACTTTGAAGGAGTGGTGTGTTTATCTTGACACTATTGACACCCTCTTTTCAGCTAAAGTGGCAGGTTGGAATCGAGTCTTGCTTCCTCTTTTTACGTGTTTATTTGGAGTTTGACTTACCCGAAGACCTCGAGTGGAAGTGAATCATTCACAGGAACGGCGTTGTGACTTGGACTGACCAGGCCTGCAACTTTGAGCCGGAGCGAGACCTGAGTTTCAACTGCAACTTCTTGTGGTTGGAAGTATAAAGTTTAATCTCCCGTTCCCAAATTGCCTTTGAGTGCATAAGGGCAAACTTGTCACATGACTTAGAGTTGTGACCACAGCCCAGACACCAAAGGTCTACCTCGTACAGAGCTGTGACCGACATCTGCTTCCTGCAACCTTAGCTCAATTTGAAGCCTGGAGTTTTCAGAGGGGACATGATTGTCTAGCACAGTTGCTCCTTCAATTTCTTTGGACCCCCCACTTAGTTGGAATCCGGGTACCTCCACTGAATCATTATTGAAATCCGGGGACCCCCACTCAGTCATTTGTGGAAGGCAGAGACCCCGACCTCTGTGATTTTGATGATTTGAACCTCAAAACAATACCCAAAATACAGAAATATGTATTCATTAAGCAAATACGCAAATAATGAAATATTTTATTCACTTCAAAAGCAAATATGAAAAAAATCTCCATTTTAATTTTAATGTGAAATGTCGAGCTTTTCTAAATTCAACTGAGGTGACCAAGTGTCCATGCTGTATTCTGTTTGATGCACTTGCACTGCTCCCACAAATCAATCTGAGGCTACCAACTGAATTTTAGCCTCCAATTTTAAATTCCTGCACATTTTCAGAACGTTTTTACATTTTCAATTTTACAGTTTGCATCTTTATTTATATACTCTTTAGACTGTTAAGGTATTTTAATTTTCTAAGCAGTCTCATACACCCTAAGTAAGCATCGCAGAGCCCTAGGGGTTTCCGGACCACACTTCAGCACTGCTGCTCTAGCACACTGTCTTATGTTGTAACATGTTCTGTAACAGAAGGCAGCAGAGCTCTAGATCCATGTCAGAATGCAACAAAAGTATAAAACTGACTTGAGCGTACATGGTTGGTGCTTAAATGCAGCTCCGTTCTGTCACGTCCAGGAGAAAACGAAGTCTACGTGGAGCCATATGATATCACCTGCTGGAGCGTGGATGTATTGCTATTGAAATTTTCCAGTCCACTGCCTGGGGATATTCCAAAAATGAGGAATCTGTGGTTATAAGTATACTTCAGAACTCATGCTACTTTGCTAGATTTGAGTCGCACTGAAGTGTAACACCAAACGTAGTGACCTGCATTGAACTCACCTGCCTAACTGTGTCTTTAATCATGCAATACTTGGGAGCTGATTGCAAGTCACCACTATAGGAAGGTGGAATCTGACTGCATGGTTGCCCCCACTTTTTTCCTGGTGTTTTGCTGGTTTTCGAATTAGTCTGGCTGGGATCCTGCTATTCAGGACCCCAGCCTATCTGCTTTCTCCCTAAAATTGATTCCATGTACTTTAGGTACACTCCAGATTGGATTCTCACGTACCCTTATAAGTCCCTAGTATATGGTATACTATTTACCCAGGGCATAGGTACCCCAGATGCCTACCAGGGGCTGCAGCATGTATTATGCCACCCATGGGAAGCCATTTAAAATGAAACCACAGGTCTGCTACAGCAGCCTGTGTAAGGTGGTGTATGCACCCCTTACTCAGATATAGGTTCCCTATATCTATCCAAATCACTGCACATATAAACCTATCAGTCACCCCTATGGCAGGCCTTATCAATCCTGAAGGCAGGGTGCTGGGTTTTATGTGAGAGGGTGCCCATACGTGAGCAGAGCCCCTCTACAGCCTTCGGAACCTTTATTCCGTTATTATGTTTGTGTTGCAGCCAAACCATATACTTTTAAGTGCATTACAGCCTTACGGTAAATGCTAACTTTGGAATGGCTGCATGGAAACATGTCGTGTTTGGTGTCAAACACCTTGGAATCATACCCCCACACCAGTAACTGGTGTGGGGGGTATGATTCCAGCCTACTAGAGGGAGAAATATGACAGCCCCGGTATACCCGGTACCAGCTTTGCAAGCCCTGGCATCACAAAATGGATGCTGCCAGCCACAGACACGAGTCTGCCCTCCTGCTGATGGACGAAACTCCGGCAGGGGAGGCCTGGACAATAGGTTTCCTGTCACAGGGAGGTGTAACCACCTCCCAGACAGGCTTTAGTGTATTGGAGCTGGGTGGGTGCCCTCCAAGAGTGCTTTGATGTCTGCACTGGGGGCACATTTGGTGTCCCTGTGCATAGTCCAGCTCAAACTGGTTGCAGGGGCCCTCAGTCCCTGCTCTGGCGTGAAACTGGACAAAGGACATGGGTGTAGCCACCCCTCTGTCCTGACCCTTCCATAGGTGGGTCCCCCAGAGTTTGTCCCTCCCCTTCCTTGTGTATAAAGTAGGAACCCCTGACTACAGGACTTTAGATTTACCTGGATGAAACTCTGCTACAGAATCCCAGAACTTCTACTATCTGCACGACGTTGGATGACCGAAGAATCTCCCTTGTAGTAAAGGAGTTACTCCCCTGCAAGGCAGGCACCAAAGACGCATCTGTCCGGTTTGCATCAACGCTGCTCCGGAAGGACACCGACGATTTTGCAACACAGGAGGTGGGTTTCCAAGCTTCCCGAGGCTGATCCGTGCTCTCAGCAAACCTGAGATCCAAAGCCCTCGTGGGGACCGTGCAACCCGAACCCCTGGACACCACGACCATTTGCAGCAGCAGAGGCTTCTTGGCGATCCCTGGGGCTGTGCTTTGGGCTACTTGTAGTCCAGACCCCAAGCAGTGATTCCACCGAAGATTGCTGGCCTACACTCCTCGAGTGACCCATGGGCTGGTATCTAGTGATTCCTCTCGAGGTCCCTTCGCGATCCCTTGTCCATCGACTTGTGGGTCCCTGAGAAGGGTACTTTGACTTTTAACAGGTTTACTTGGTTTCTCCAGACGTGCCCTGACTCTCCATTGCTTGGGGAGTCAACAGTACCTTGCTGGTCCACACCGAAGTCCTTTTTCTCTCACCGTGTGGGTTGCAGTTGCCAAGGTTTGTTGGTCTCCAATCCGGAAACTGACCCCCAGCACTCGACATCCTTCGTGGGACAGCTCGCCTGCGGACTGTGGTCATTGTCGACGCCTCCTGGTCCCCGTGGCAATGGAGTCGAGCTTCACCTCTTCGCACCTGAAACACCCGACATCGGTGGGCATTCGTCTATCGTGCCCCTGGTCAATGGCAAGTGACCCAGACTCTGTCCCCTCTGCTTTCAGGTTCTTCACATCTTCGATCGAGGCTTGGATCACCCCGTACACTTCTCCTTTCCACGGCAGCAGCACTTTGCAGCACATCGCCATTGAAATCAACGACGATTCCCGACACCTATGCACCCGGCTTCCCTGGGTGAGGTAACACGAGTACTCCGGTGCTCCCGTGGGTGCTGGCCCTAAAACTCTCTAAGTCTAAAAGGGTTTGCTCAAAGTCCTCTCCTAAGTGTCCTTATTCTTTAAAATTCCAAACGCGACTTTCCCATTGAATCGTACAGGGCTCGCGACTGTGTTCTCACACTGCACACATCCCCGTGGGTCCCCTGTGTCACTGCCTTGGGTGGTTCCTTGGGGTCCCAGCAATTCTACGTGCTCTAGGCACTGTGTTTAGTCAAGTCGTGGTTCTTATACCACTTTCTTAATATATGGTTTGGTCTCCTCCTGGGGCCCATTGTATATTGTGCTATTTACTGTCGTTTAATAACTGTTATTGTGTGCCTTGCTCTCTAACTTCATAAAGAGGTTAGTAGAGAGTGTTTAGAAATAAATACATATATTTAATATATATACCTTGTGTGGTTCTCCTTTCATTTAGTTATTCAAGAGATTATAATCCGGTAAACCAAGCTGCTTTACACTCCTTCAAGACTTAGCCTGAAGGCTGCTCTCCATATCTACCACTAGGATAGATTTCAATAAAGGTTGTCTTAAACCTAATCATCAATAAGGGTTGTTTGGACTGGTGCAAGGTGCTCACTATAACTAGTGGACAGCATATACCAGGCCAACTTCTCACAACCACAATCTTGTTTGCTGGGTCCAGGGGCCTGCTGGACAGTAGAACAGATTAAAGTTAGCGGGATTGCCCTCATGAACCCTTCAAACCCCCACTGTAAAAGAGATGTTCCAGCATAGCCATCTTGTGAGGTCCTCCTTCAGGAGTGATGGGGCCCAGTTGCCATAAGACGAGAGCCCGGGGGGGGGGGGGCATGCAGTTTAGGTGGCAAGCTCCAGCAAGAGACTGTTATAGGCCAAAAGTGATGGACAGAAGATGGTGGAGCTTGCCACCAAATGCTTGGGTGAAAATGTCTTTAGGACAAGAGGGGAAGATCTCAGGCCTACGTTGCCTGTCAGTAGCCTCACTGGAAAAGACTGCCCATGTGACCCAGCTTCCCTGGGAATGCCGCTCTGCATCATCACAGCAAGCAAAGGGACCCTTTTCGCGCCCAGCACAAAGTGCAAAAACGTTTAATCATCTGACTCTGAAATAAGTGTGTTGGGATACTTGTTAACCCATCCAAATCACACTCCACATACCCTTGAAAAGTTCCACAAACACCACAAAAGATCTCTGCCCACCTCATCAAGGGTCAACGATGCTAAAGTCGGGGCCATATTTCCATAGAGAACCTATGCAATCATCGCATCGTGCAAATCCATTAACTCCGTAATTTTTACAGTGCTTTCTAGCTGGAATAAACACAGAAGTCACTACCATGAGGCAGGACTTATAACAGCTGGGCGACAAAGTCAATGGTCTGGATAAATTACAGAGCAGGAAAACTGCACTACATGGGGACCAGCTTCATCTCACTAGAAGAAAAGTTGGAGAAACTTGCACTCAATCAGTAGGACCTAGCAAACAGGTCAAGATGCAGGAACATTCAGACCAGAGGCCTCCTCTAAAGGTGCAGAAGGGCAACATATTCAGACCCATGTGAGAAATATTCTATACTTCCTCAGAAACAATTCTGAAGATGCCTTGATCCACCTAGCCTGCACTCACATAACCGCTGGAGTGAATTCCTTGAGAGACAGACCCCGGGCATTCTGACCCTGGTACATTTGTAAGAGTAAATGATGTTAATCGTATGCTATGAGGCAACCACCTCAGAAGTCCAAAAACTTTAGTTTTACCAAGACGTGGCTCTCTCCATACTCTAGAGTAAAAGGGACCTTGACTGATAATACTTCATCCATAAGCAAGCATTACCCTACCAATGGGACCATCCCGTCAGACTCATTTTCACCTTGGGATGAGTGGGCAAGGAATGGGAGAAGAAGGGATTTGTTTGCTCTGTGACTGAAGCTTTGGATTAGAAGAAAGTGCTCAGCCTGACATCACAGGAGCAACAAGACAGAGAGTTTGTCACAAGATGCTGTCTCTCCCTACGCTGCCTTAAATGGGACAACCCTAAACTAAGAAGTATTGAATAAAGGTCAAATTAGAAAGGTGTCAGAGTCTTCAGAAGAAGGCACTCCAGCTAAAGTCCAAGTAGCATGAAGCCACTCATAGCAGACACAGAAGCAGAGGCCTGTGCCTCATCAAGTCCTAAGATGTCTCTCTGATCCTCACTACGTTAAAGCATAATACATTAGTTGTGCACCCAAGGTAGGTCAGATGCTCCTACAGTAAATTTCCACGATTCCAGCACAAATTGGTTACTGGCACCACCTTTCCCACACCGATAAGTTGCTACTTTCTTCGTCCTTGGCCATGTTTTCTCCTCCTCCATGAGAACTCGCCTCCTTGCTCGTTACCGCATTTCTCCTTGCCAAGATCCATCTTCTCATACCTTGCTATCTTACTAAAACAAAACCCTTCTTTTCTAGTTAATAAGGCTTTGTCTGCACTTGCAATGGAAACAAAAAATACAGGCAAATACAGTCTACATTGAATGTTAGATACAAATTACGTTAGACTTTAAACGTGAGCTTGAAGAACTGAAACGGTTCTCGAGGCCCAAACTTATGTCCATTTAACAGTGCAGTGGGTTACAAATATGTGTACATTTCTACACAAATGGCAAATGCAGCTTTTGAATGCTTGAATAAATTGCAAAGAATTACGAAAATTTCATTTCAAATGCACCAACATTGATATAATTCTTGTTACACATATACATGTTTAAACATTCGTCTACACATACACATCCTGTTTTGTTAACTTCACAATGAGACACGTCTAAATGTTATTTTTTCCTGAAATATTATAATATACATGTTACAAAGACATTTATTTGTCTCTTTTCTATGCACAGTTTTTAGTGTCATTAATTTCCACATGGAGTTCTTTAAATATGCAATACCCCAACTTTTGTTAGTAACATTAATCACACAGAAGATATTCGAGAGCTGACTACGCATGATTATGATGCACTCCTACAGTAGCTTATGATTTGACCATATTTACGCTGCTCCAATTCCATTTAGTACTTACAACTGATAATTTCAAAACATTCCACTGAACTTTCGTATTTTTCTTATTAGACAAAAGGAGTAGAATACATGAAGACAATCGTGAACTCTGAAAGCCCCAGAGCTACGCACTTACGATATGCTGCAGCATACAACCTTGGCAGAGCCTACTTTGAAGGATATGGTGTTACACATTCAGATAAAGAGGCTGAAAGGTAATAGGTTTGTGGTAAAGGAGTCAATGCTTAGCCCTCAGAGAAAGAAATGTGTTTTCATTTGCTTAACTATTTTTTAGACGTGTTACGATTTTAAAAACATGCAGAATTGAGGGTGAGTCTTAACATGAACCATACGATGAAACCATTCTGATGGATATTTCTACCCACAGATTCCTCACCTCTTGAATATCCCCAGGTGCCAAATTGGATCCAGAAGCTCCTCCTCTTCCAGAAGCACCTCCTGTACCAGGAGGTGGTGCTGGCTCCATCTTGGCACTGGAAGCAGAAGTGAAGTCATATAGCACCACGCAAGCGCATTGGCTTAATTTCTCTTTTTTCTTCACCCTTTGATGCTGATCCAGAGCTACTCTGTGTGCATTTTTCATGTTTTCAGTGCTTTATTCCACTTTTGCTAACTTTCTTTAGTGTAGTGCTTAGGGCTGTTACGGTCAAAGAAATCAGGCTTCAAACTGCGTTGCACGTGCATGAACAGGTGGCTGTTGCAAACACTCAGGAGTGCAAGGCCAAACCTTTTTTCCCCCAAAACATTTATTAGGTTTTGAACAATAATGCAATGCAATATAAGTAGACCGCCAACAGGCAAGTACAGTAACCAATTTTTCAAACATTTAGGATAGGTAGACTATCCAACCTGGCTGTAGAACCGGTATGAATAATATAGGACAAAGCAAGTTAGAAATATAACAAATGAAACCAGAACAATAACGACCCTGAGCTATATAAATAGGATGCTCCAAACCTAAGCAGCGGTCCAGTCCCCCCTTTCAAACCTCCAGGGAGGGGGCAGGCAGGAGTTTCGTTCCATGCCCTTGCAACATCAAGTATGGCTATAGTAAGGTCCAGCCATAGCAGGGCCCACTGAAATCTGTTCCCGTCAATGTCTCCTGATATGTGAAACTGTGCACACTGTGGGGTTCTCTGCAGAATCAGGCCCTGCACTCCCTCCAGGCAATCAAATGCCCCAGTCCAGAAGGGGGCCAGAACCGCACAACTCCAGACTGTATGCAAGAAGTTCCCCATCTTGGGCTAACAGCACATACATGCGCAGATGCAATAAGGCCCCCTCTTCCACAGCTTCTCCCTAGTATAATAAACTCTGTGTAAGTAGCACAGCTGAATATGACGATACTGGAAGATGATGGCTGCTCCACAGGGAAAAGCCAACGCCTCCCTTCAGTCCTTCTCGCCAGAGGACCCAGGTCGTGAGCCCACGCCTCCCAAAGGGCCTCAAAAGAATCTGAAGCATTGACCACCTGTTATGATATAAGACTGAGCTCTTGTGTTGTGGGATGTTCCTCAAAAGCACTTCGGCTTCTGGAAGGAGGTGACATTCCAGGATATCCCCTAAATGTACGATGTAGGGTGTGAGGGCGTGACAGAGTTGCAGATATTTATAAAGCTGGAGCTCCTCCTAAAGTTCAGCAAATAATTTGAGCGAGTTCCCTTTGAGGATGTCCCCCAATCGGGAAATTCATATGAGGTCCCATTGCTGAAACCCCTGTAGGCCAGCAACCTGGTGCAGGGCTGTACCCTCCCACAAAGGAGTCTCCCTGGTAACCCAGCCCCTCCACCCTGTGAATGCACCTGCCTCCCTCCATGTCGTGAGGACCACCTCATCCCCAGGGGGAGGCCCCGGGGGACCGAACCCCCTGTACAACAGGTGCAGGAGGGACTGCACGCCCAGCGCCCATCCCTTGGCTGTGTAGGTGGGGGTCCCAAACCCTCCAAACTACCAGTAGTTTAGGATGGGCAGTTGGGCTGATCTTTAGTAGGACTGCACTTCTGGCATGGCAATACCGCCATCATAGGCTGATTTACAATACTTAGAGAGGGCAATTCTGGGTGGACCGTGACTCCAGAGGAAACCCTGTAAGAGTGAATCGATACGGGAAAAGAGGGACACAGGCAACAGGAAGTTTTGGAGTTCGTACAAGAGCCATGGAAGAGCCACCATCTTAAAAATAGTCGATCTCCTGAGAAGTGTTGCCCAGTGTCTCAAGTTAACTGTCAAACAGTAAATGTAAATGTAAATTGATACTTGTGTAGCGCACTACTCGCCCGCAAGGGTCTCAAGGCGCTTGTACGAATACCGCTGTGGAACCCATCCTGGCTTTCCCTGTGAGGTGTCCACTCCAGGGCACTCCCAAGGTGGAGGCCCGGCATCCTTAGCGTTGTGGGGGCCGTTTTGGAGATTAAGCAAGCTATTGCCCAGAGTTGCAGAGTGGGACTCCATGATTGGAATAGGCACCGAGGCGAGAATTGTCAGGTCCGTGGAATTTTGAGCCCAAGACCCACCGAGGCGGGGAATTGAACCCTGGTCCCGGGCCAGACCTCTGCATCAGGGTCTGGCGCTCTAACCATTGAGCCACACTTCTCCACGTCAGTTTGCAGCTGTATATTCAGGGCTCATGCCCGAGCCTTGTTCGTAGTGATATGCCTCCTCAGGTATCAGAATCCCTGTCTGAGGACTCTGAGCTCTGACATCCACGACAAATCCAGCGTGTCTTCGCTTGCTAGGTAAATCGAGGTCTTTCCAAGGTGTACTAGGAGTCCTGAGAATTTCATGAAGATGTCCAGTATCGGGAGCGCACACGGCCTGAGCCCCGGAGGTCTGTCAGGAATATGAGCACATCATATGCATATTACACAATCCTTTCTTCCGCTCCTGGTCTCCACATGAACTCCCTCAGCTACTTATCCACTTGGATCCAGTCCGCCAAGGGTTCAATAACCAGTGCAAAGATGAGTGAGGAGAGGGGGCACCCCTGACCTCTTTCTCCCTCAACTGGAAAGTGAGCAGAGGAAGCCCCACCCACCCGACCCTGGGCAAACAACTCTGTGTAAAAGAGCTTGTTGATAAATCGTGGTCCAAAATTCATCTTGGCCAGGAGAGAACACAAATGGCCAGCCCACTGAGTCAAAGGCTTTACAAAAGTCCACTTGCAGACACACACTCTCCTTGTGGCAGTGCTTGGACTGTGCAGTAGCATTGCAGACTCGTCGTATGTTGTGTCTCAGCATCCCTTGTTCACAGATCCTTGAGAGACTTTCCTCCTGAGCCAATCGAGGACATTTGGGATACGATTCCAATATTATGGAAGGAAGCTAATGTTCCAGTCATGATGATTCTTTGTCTGCTGGCTTTCTGCATCCTACCGGTCAGTTATGCATGCTGGAATTTTGAGGGCTGATGCTTTCATCTACAGTGGTTCCAGCAATGAGGAAATATGTCGGACAGCACCACGGTCTCTCAGGACACTGCAGCAGACCTGAGCTGGTGGTCAGTAGAGGAGCTCCTTTCACAAAGGATGTCCTTTTACCCTCCTTCAGCAAGTAAGTAAGTACATTTTATTATGCTTGATTAATTAAAACCGTTGCATATAATACATAAACAATAAAATCAGAGATTATAGTAAGTGTAAAAATTACAAGGTTAAAATAGCTACTTTGCGATATCCTTAAAAAAAAAAAGAGAATTTGTTTAAAAAAAACTTTACTGATTGACTCATAAGTGCTTAGATACCTAATACAGTTAATGCTCAGTCTGTTAAGTCAGTTCAGTGAGGATTGTCTGTTTGAGCTGATGAATGCTCCTGCGCGGCAAGTAACGTCTACCAGCTGTACCTGCTTGTAGTGTCACGATACCAGTTAGAAAACCTGGATGTAGCAATACAGGGCAAGATCTAGGAGAGTCAAGGCCATATAAGGATCTAAGTCGTAACAATGAAAGATAGATTTTTAAGCCTTTGTTCAGTTAGGTCGAAAAATGTTGTAAGACAGCAGTTTAGCTGTACTAAAGTTGGATTAAAGCACAGCATCACCACCTGTCTACAAGACCTGACTCCATGCTGGTTAAAGAGTGGTTTCAACAAAGATTGCCGTATGTCCTGTAGATTCTTGCAGATCCATATAATGTGAATAAAATTCTCCATGCCGCAGGTGCACAGTCGGCAAAGCTGGTCACCTCCTCTTCTTTCTCAAGGCGGTAAGAATTGATTGATTAAGCCAACCCCCAACCAGAGACTTAAGAATTTTTCCTTTGTGGCAATCTTTGTTCCTGCCTTAAGATAAGGTTGGGGATTAAGGACATCATAGTTATTGAGCACAGCCCAGCCGAGAGCACGTTTGGACAGTGCATTCTTGTGCTCTATGGGTGAGATTAATCTTGTTGTCTTTGTTACGAGTTTTTTAAAAGCAGAGTGACCCATTGAGATGTTCCAGGCATCTGTCAAGCCTAGAGTTTTGATGGAGTCCTGAAGGTACATGTTGGCTGGCAATTTCCCAGTGCGGAGCAACTCTACCCAGAGATGGTTATTCAAAGACCCTATTTCAGCGGCTCTAATTCTGGGCCAGCTTTTTACGAAGGCTCCTTTTCTTTCTACCGCCTGTTTTTGAAGGCCAAATTCCAGCCTTATTTGAGCCGGTGAAGCATATTTGGGAAGATGGAAAATCGCTTGGTAGGAGGATACCATTATGCTTTCTAGAGTTGCAGCGTTTCTGCCGGTCAAAGATTTACTTCCGTAGGTGATTGTAGATTGCAGTTTGGCTTGCAGCACTTTTAAAAATGGGTCAAGGTTTAGGTCCGGCAGCTTCTTCTTCAGGGGCTTCAGTGCTAAATAAGTCCTTCAGCAGTGACCACTTTAGTAGTGGACACATCCACCACAGGGTGAGTTGTATCTGAAGTAAATGGAGATTAGAGATCATGGGTCTCAAAAGAGCATCTTCTACACAACAGCCTTCTTGAACTGTGGGTTAGTTTCATGGCTCTGAAAGTCTTTCTCCCACTGCTTGGTGGATGGTCTATCCAGATCTCAATGGACTATATGACTCAGATGTAGTATGTCAACAAGCAGGGAGGATTAGGGTCTCACTTTCTCTGTTGAAGTACTGGGGCTCAGTTCTTGGACTAGGAAGCGTGGACTCGGGCTGATCGCCAGCCATCTGGTAGACTCTCTGACCACCAGGGCCAAATGGGTGGGGCTATATTGTTGTAATTTTCATTGGAAAAGCTCATGAGATTTATCCTTTCTTGCTGATGCACTTTCCTTTGACCCTGGAGTCACTTGCTTGATGGGTGAGGATAGATTCCCAAATTAGAGTTTGATGGTTTGCCCAATGGAAAGAATGCACATCATTATATGCAGATGATATCTTTCTATATGTGGTGAATACAGAAACCTTCATAGACAAAATATTACATATGTTAAGAATATTTGCACAATATGTCGATTTTAGCAAAGCATGGGAAAATGGCAGGGTGGTACTCCTCTCCTCTACCCTACCCTCTAAGGTTATGACAGAGGGTTGCAAATACCTGTGAGTGTATGTGACCAGAGACAAGGGGGGAGTCTTCATTGATGTAACGTATAAGGAGTGCTGGCAGACTTCAAAGACGATGTGAAACTTTGGAGATCGATGCCTCTCTCCTTTTAACGGAGAGCAGCAATCTATAAAATGATTATCTTACCGAAATAGCTGTAGTTATTACAAAATCCGCCATACTGTGTAAAGGAAGGATTTTTCTAGAAAAATAATGCAACATTGAGAACATTACTATGGGGCAGGGACACCCAGAGATTGGCACACCAAGCACTGTCCTGAGAAGTACAAGATCGGGACATTGTGTCTCCACAGCTGCTTAAATATTATTGGGTATGTGCAGTAGACTCAAGGCAAAAATCAAGTAGTCCTACTGTACCAATATTATAATTTAATTAACAATACTGGACAACTGGATTATTCCTATATATACAATTATTTGTATATTTAATTTTTTCAACTTCATGTTCCACTAAAATATCTGAAAAATCAAATCTTTTACGTATATAGTTCAAAGACCACGCAATAAATACTGAGATTCTTATTATACAAAATAAAGCAATGCAAACTATTTTTTGTGTATACAAAGTCCTTGTGTATGTTTGTGTAACAGGGCTCCTTATTTTGAGCGTAATTGAACAGTTCAAGCCAATATATGTCTCCCCATGATTAATGGGTAGTCCATTTATGTAGTGAAAATAAGAAGAACCATCGCAGTGGGTTAGCTTGTAAAAGTTGTCACTACCTTTTGGCCCTATTTAATTTCTGGGCCCCCTCAGGACCATCACAAGGACTGATGATTAAAATTATATATACATGATGTATGTTACAAATGTACATTATACGTTGCACCACACAAAGAGAAAAACTATGCAAATGATGAGTTTGGACACTGGGAGTGGAGAAATGCGAGTCCCTCTCAGCGAGTGCAAATTCAATACATTAAAAGGAAACCCTCTTGCTTATTGTGCATGTTTTTCTTAAAAGCATATACCAGTGTGTATCCACGTGAATGCTCTTGTCTTTGTCCTATCAATAAAGGAAACATGGTTAGACACACTGTATCAGACCCACTCTATATAGCATTAATAAGAACATTACAGCATGATAGAAGTTGCAGGCGTGGTTTTACCTCTGATTGGTTGGTTTTTGGCCAGGAGTCCCAAAGATGTTGTAAATGGTGTCAGCTCTGGTGTTCCATTTTGAAACTAACTCCCCAACATGCGTGACAGCATTTCGTGTTGTTAGGAGCCGGAAATGTTCCGAGGCAGAGAGCTCCACCGAGTTATAGCGCAATCCCTGCGTGTCCCAGAAAGATCTAATCTGTGCTCCCCCTTTCTCCCATTGTGTCTCCCGGAGTGTAATGGTTTAAACGTGCGTGACCAGTTTAATTGACACTGGTTACGTACTAAAAATGGGCGTTTATTCCATTACGCGCTAAAGGTTTAAAATAAAGGTGCAGCCATATTGGAATGGCGACAAAAGAATACAATCACTGCCCGTGTCAGATAATCTGTATATTAATTAAAAACAACGCAGCAATATTATTTGCCAAAACATATTTATAAGCATTCAGATATTATTGTTGTGTCACATATATTACAAATTCATCAAGAAGTGGCAGATGTTCTGTTAGTTGTAATTTGAAGCGACAGTGACAGAAATGCACTCTTTTTTAATAACCACATTTTATTAGTTTTAACAAGTAGCAGCATCATCCGGCACCAATCGATTAACATCACCAAAGTGTGTATCGGATATTGGAACATAATATACGCATCTGTAAACATCGACATCATTACACCAGCAGTCCATGATGTGCCCACCACCCACCCCATATCTTATCATGCTTTTGGATATTGACCACACCTAGAAACTGCCAGAGCACCCCTCATTGGTAGTATGGAGGGATGAGGTGGATTTGTGTGTGTTCCAAGAAAAGCAGATCTATGAGGCATAGGGGGTTACTCCCTGTTTGCCTGCTGGGGGCGGACTGGCCCAGTGCAGACAACCAACACAATTGTGGCCCCATTACATAGCGGATGAACAATTGACTGAGAGGCCCCGATTACATATCATTCTTATTGCTGAACTCTGGTGTGTTTGTGAGACCAGGGCTCAGACGGCCCTGCTCTCCTGTCCTTTGTGTAGTTTTGTGCCAGTGCGGGAGCCAAGGGCTCCTGAACTGGGCAAAACTGGTTTATGCAAGGAGAGCACCAATGTCACCCCACCCTACTTAATTCCAAAGGAGTGGTGGTCACACCTCTCTTTTGGAGGAAATCCATTGTTCAGCTTCCCCTGCCCGAGTTATGCTCTAAGGAGGCCCCCAGTGCATTGTATCTTGCAACTAACACTGGAATCGTTGTAGTTGCATGATTCCAACATGTTTGATACCAACATTTCCCTCCCTGCAATGCATATTCCCACCTTGACAGTGCTCTCATGGAACACCAGTGGCCTTCTAGACCGGGTTTAGAGGTCTGCAGTGTTGCGCTATATTTAACAGGTACAAACCGGTTAGTGTTCTCCTGCAGGCGACCCATTTATTGGGATCTTGGTGTTCTTTTCTGGGCTGGTTCAGCTACAATAGAGTGTTGCACTCCAGCTTTGCACAGGACTCCTCAGGGGTGGCCCTGATGTTACACAGATCCCCTCCGATGATGGAAACAAAGGTCCATGAAGACTCACAGGAGAGATTTGTGGGGATTGAGGGTTGTATGGCTGCTAGACACTACAATCTTGTTTCCTGCTATCTTCCTCCTCCGCTGCTGCAGCCTGCTTTACAAGTACTCACATCCCTGATCTTGGCTCACCCCCTGGGGACTATTGTGATAGGTGAGGACTTTAGTGCGGTTCCTAATCCTTCAATAGACACGTCGAGTTCTGCCCATTGAGGCTGGCATACTTGCTCGACTTGCTTATCCACATAGGCCAACTCCATGGGTTTATGCGGGGTGTGGCGTTCTTGGCATCCCACGCTACGGGGATATACGCACCAGTCTGCGCCTCACAATACAGAGCCACGCATTGACCGGATATGGGTACCAGCTGCACATCTCCTCCCCCTTCAATACATTCGGATCCTTCCACAGGGCATTTCTCATCATGGCTGCTTACTGATGGAGTGGGGTATTGTCCTCAGTCTCCTAGCCCTCTGTGGCAATTGATGGCCTAGCGCTTGACCCTGCATGCATCAAGTTCATTGAAGAGGCGCTCAGAACCTTCTTTAAACTCAATGAGGGTTTGGTGCCTTCTTCAGCGATGCTCTGGTCCTCAAGCAAGCCCTCCATGAGGGGTGTCTTGAAGGGCTATGTGCGTCGTTGTGAATCTCCCTAACAGGCTCGGGTGACTGATCTTGATACCCAGATACACAATTGGAAACTTGCTCTCATCGCTCTGATACGGAAGATACATTTCGCCTCCTGGCACTGGCATGTGCCGAATTTGAGGAGGCCAAACAATGTTGGAACGGTTTATGACTCGGGTGATAAATCTAACAAACTGCTCTTCTGGCTGGCAACCTGCACTATTTGCACTAGGGTAGTGCCCGCCATACAGGATCAAATCAGCCGCCTCCTATAAGACGTACCTAGAATCGCACAGACATTTGCCTCATTCTACCAAAATATTTTACAACTGTTGTCCCGCCTCGCCGATGAGGCAGACAACCCTATTCTCCGGGACATCCCACTACCCTCCATCCCCACTTGGAAATAGACTTGGCTATATCTGACCTCCAATCGGGAAGGACCATGGCCCTGACTGGTATCTCATTGAATACTAAATGAAGTTCTGGGATATAGTGACCCCTCACCTCTTGACTTTTTACCACGCAGCAATACAACTGGGTTTGTTCCACCCGATTTGGACTGTACCACCTTTGTGGTGCTTCCCAAAGAGGGCCACCCCCCGGCCCAGTGCTCCTCCTACCACCGTATCTCACTTATCAATGCGGATATAAAGATTTATGCTAAGGTCTTGGCAACCAGGCTGGCCAGCTCTCTTCCCCACCTTATTCAACTGGACCAATGTGGGTTTATGCAAGGCAGGAGCACACATCACTGCATTCGTAGGGTGCAGTCGTCTCCCTCTCAAACGCAGGCCCTCGAGGGCACTCTTTCATTGCTCCTGGTATACTTCTCCAAGGCCTTTGACACTGTCTTCTGGGACTTCATGGATGCAATCCTGAGGTGGTTGGGCATGGGGGAAGCGTTTCCCGAATTGATTTGTCTCCCCTATAAAGACCCATGGCTCGGTTCCGGGTGAATGCAATCCTGTTTGACCCCTTCTGAGGCCAGCGGGGTAAACATCAGGGCTCCCCACTCTCCCCTTTATCATTTGCATTAACCATTGAACCCCTGGCATCCCTTATTCGCTGCGACTCACGGGTGCGGGATGGAGATGGGGAGGTGGACTTGAGGAGCGCATAGCACTCTATGCAGAAGACATACTCCTATTCCTTGGTGACCCACAGGCCTCCTGAAACTGATGCCTGGAGATTCTCCAGCTATGTGGCGACGCCTCCGGCCTCCAAATCAACACGAGTAAATCCATCCTGGTGGAGGTGTGGGGGAATGCTAAGGGTGAGGCTGGTGTCCAGATATTCCTATCCAACAGAATTCTTTTAAGTATCTGGGGATCCACATATCCCATCTGCCAGATCTGGTGTGGACACTTAACTTTCAACACCTAGCCCAAGCCCTAGATCGTGACCTATGCCGATGGTCTGGACTACCCCAGAATCCTATTCAGGGGTAGACCAAGTTGTGCTCTTTACAGTGCTTTTCCTCCCCCATTCCTCACCATTTCCTGAATGTGGTTCCAATTCCTGACCTCTAAACTCACTGCATTTATATGGACCGGCATACCTCATGGAGTGGCATTCCACTCAGCGTGCAAGTTGCCCTTTTGATGGAGGTCTTGGCCTGTCTCACATCTATGGGTACTACTTGGCGGTGTAGCTGGTGCCTATTAACGAATGGTCTACCGGGTGGTGGGATGACCCAGCCTATCGTCTTGAACTCCACTTGGTTAGCTTTGAAGGGCTCTTCGGTCTCCTCTACAGCTCTCGGTTGCACTGGGCGCTGCCACTCTGCACCACGATGTCGGTCTTGTGCTGGAAGCCGGCCCTGCATTTTGTTTTGTATGACTCCCCTCTGGCAGGGTGTGTGGCTCCAACAGCTTTCCAACCTTGAGGGCCTCACCCATTGGGACCGCAAAGGCATCTCATACTTGGGGGATGTCTACAGGGGAGATAATTTGATGTCCTTCCAAGACTTAAAAGACCAATACACCCTCGCACACAGTTCTACCGATTCCTTCAGCTGCGACACGCACACTGCGCTCCAACATTCCCATGACCATTCCACTGCCTGAACATAGCTCGCTTGAGGCCAAAATGTTCCTGGTGCACCTGGGGACGGGAGCCATCTCCACAATCTATTGGTCCCTGATCATCAAGGCCCCCAGTGGCTTTGATTCCCTCTTTCAGAATTGGGTAACTTGGGTGAGGGTACTAAATGAAACAGACTAGAGGGATGAAACTGACTACAGGGAGGCCTGCCTTGCACTACAGGAGCCAACAATTTCCACCTGTTTGCGCATGGTCCAAGTGAACTATCTCCACGCCATTTACATCATCTCACTCCACATCCAATGAATGTCGCCCTCAATCCTGGCTACTTATGCACAGTGCGCACTCCCCATGGCCGACTTCTTTCACGTGGCCTGGGATTGTCCCGCACTGCGTCCCTTTTCGGCCGGGGTAGTTCGAGAGCTTTCGGCGGTCTTGGGTTGTTCCCTTTAGTTGATCCCCTGTACTGCTCTGCTTGGGATTGTGAAGGAATTGGGGGGCCTTGCACTTAACAGATCCTTGTTGGGGTGGTCTCTCTGGTGGGCAAACGAGTTGTGGTCTGATTGTGTAATCGGCCTACAATCCTCTCAATCCCAAGGTGGTGCACAGGAGTGGACTAGTGCGCACAACCTATTTATGCTGCAAGAGGATGTCCCCATAAACACGACAGGGTATGGGATAAATGGTGTTCCTTCTATGGACTATTGTTGTAAAACTGTGTTTTTCTTTACTGTGACTGTGCTGAATTGGTCTATCTCCCATTACACTGCTCTAACTGCTTCTGACGATGGATGTACTTGCTGTAAAACTTCAAGAAAGTTGATAATAAAAAAGAATAAGGTGTAAGGGACATCCATCACTTTTTGGGGAATGTCCTACATCACCAAATATGGCCCTTCATTTTCAGTTTACCATATTTAAACAACCCCCTCCCCCCAAAAACCTTTCTGGAATCCAGACCATGTGACATTCCTCTTTTTCAGCCATCAAATGCCTATCCTTCAATTGATTGCATGGGCTCTGGATTCTATTGGATCAGAATGAATATAGCAGAGAAGCTCAGGTCCAGTTTCTTAAGAATGCTGTCCCATGTCTCCATCACATTATTAGCTAAAATATTGGGTGTGCCTTAGATACAAATTAAATAGCCTAACAACCCGAGCTTCCTTCATGAAGATACGATGTTCTCCCGATGAAGTATCCATCCGTTTGCCATTTTTTTTATAAATTTGGGATGAATGTAGATATACATCAGGGTTTGCTGTTCCACCGATATTTTTCATGAGACATAAGAGTATATTCTGAATGTAGTAATTCTTTTCTGGAGTCCTTCACTTTCACATGCGTATATATTGAGCGCCTTATTTATAAAGGCCTGCAACACTTTTAAACCAACGTTGCATCACTTTTTGTGATGCTGTGACTGGGTAAATAATGCGCCACAGTGCACCATATTTACAAAGTGACGCATCTAAGCAGATGCTTCACTTTCTTTACTTTATAAAGGCCTGCACTACATTATACCTGCGTCAGGTATAATGTTTGCAGGGTGGGCGTTCCCCTGCAATATAGGGTCGTAGGAGTGGCGCAGTCACTTCTAGGATGATACTGCGTCAATATATTACACTTGCCTCACAGCAGGAGTGAGACTGACAGAGGCCCTTTCACATAGGGCTTGCCCCATATCGAAGGACATATTGCTGGAGTTGTGTCTGTTTTCAGACACATCCCAGCAATGCGTCACTTTTGCGCCTACAGATACGTCAGTAATACTGATGTATCTGTAACTCCTTGTGACATGGAGCGACATACATTAAATATGGCGCATCCATGGTGTCGCAAGGAGGACAAAGTGAAAACTGTTGCATCTCTATTTTCACGT